>NW_007173525.1:14848-115369 GCF_000164805.1 Carlito syrichta | reverse complement strand
CTTTTGAGACCCTTCATTCTGGGGACTTTTCATTGTTTGTATTCCAAAGTCAATTTTCTCAGTGTCTGCTCTCCCAGGCGTCTGGGAGAGACCCATACTCTTCTTTTGGTTTTTCTTCATTTCTGTAGATTTTTCTCCCTTTACCCCTTTCCCTCCCCCTCTTCAATTCTGTTTTTGAGGGAAGGTGGGGTTGCTTTTATTTCTCTTCTGCAATGACCTGTTCTTCCTTATGAGGGTCTTCTGGTTTTGTTCACTTTTCCCTCTGCTTTACAGTCTGTCTATTCAGCAGTTTGCAGTCTTGGTCCCAACTATCAGGTGAGAGAGAGACACAGGGGTTCAGAGAATCTCACCAGTTCACCTATGCCGTCGCCATCTTGCCCCGTCTCTCTGATTGCTTTCAGTTCATTTGACACTTTATTTTCTTCCACAACTGCAGTAACTTCCAGTATAGCATTCAGAAGCACTTTGCTAGTCACAGCATCGTTGGAGAAGTAGATCAAATCATCAACATGCCATAATCACTGCAGTACCTTGTCATGACACCCTGTACAGTATTCAACTTAGTGTCATCTTCCGCCCGCTCCAGCCCGGACCTCCAGGCTTCTTCCTCCGGGGCGTCCGCTGTCCTTCTGAAGAAGGCCGCCAGCCTGGCCGCGAGGCGCACTCGCCTCGGCCTCTGCCTGCCGCCCCTCACGCCGGCACGCGGCTCGCTCCCTCCCTCGGCCGACGAGGCCGCCACGCCTGCGCCGTCGCCAGCTGCCCTCGGCCAACGGTATTGCCGCGGCTGCGCCTGTGCCTGGAGGCTGTCGCGCGAGCGCCCACTCAGAGGGATTTTAAATGAGGAGAGGAACCTGGATGGGTCACTGAAAAGGTCATTGTTTCAAATGTCAGCTTTTGTCTTTGTTATCAGTTGTTACATTAAGCATTGCTCCAAAATTTAGCAGATTATGACAATAAATGGGTATTTGCTCATACAGTGTCTGAGGATCAGTAATCCAAGAGCAACTTAGTTAGGTATATCTGTCTCAGTACCACCTATGAAGTTGCAGTCAAGTTTCTCAGTCAGATTTCTGTTATATAAGCCACCTAGCCTGTTGTATTTTGTTATTGCCACCTGTGCAGATGAATGCAAGAGAAAACCAGAGAGGGTAGTATCATAGAAAATAAACAAACAAAATACATTTTGAGAAGAAAAATGTAGTAGTATTGATCATTATGTATTATTGTTTTGGAATTTACTAAGAGTGGGTGAATAATCTACTTTATTTGGAAAAAAATAAGTGCTTTAGATTATAATTAGTTTCTACTTATTCAAAGACATCAGTTTTGTCATATGGTGAATCTAACATTTGACATCTTAACAACAATTAAAAATTATTTAAAATTTCTGTTCCCAGTGATTTGACTTTTTTAAAAAAAATTGTGACTCTGTGGTCTACTAAATCTCTCTCTCTCTCTCTCTCTCTCTCTCTCTCTGTGTGTGTGTGTGTGTGTGTGTGTGTGTGTATCCTTTTTTTGAAACTCTGTAGTCATTAAATTTGCTAATTCCTGTCTCATTTGTTCTGGAAGAAAAAATGTCTAAACCATTTATCAGTTTAATGAAACATTCTCTTCAGGTGTTAAATTCAATGAATATATTTGTCAGATTTTAATTATAAACAACAGGATACTTTTAAAAAATGAGATATTGTTAAGCCTATATAACATTCCAACAACATTTGATTATTTTAAAACTGTTGAAAAATAGCCAGTTTTAAACAGTAAAAAGTCTTCAAACAGCCTGGTGAATATTTTAAGTGCTTTGAGTTTAATTAGATATTGGGTTGCTTCAGCTTACTGAAAAGATGTAAAAAGCTTCAAACCATGCCACTCTCCTAAACAGCAGGTGTCAGCTCTAACTGCTTCTAAAAATATTTAATGTATTCAGTTAATAAAATTTCTTAGAGAATGTTACAATCCTGCTCATTTGTCCTATGCAGTCTTTGTTTTATTTCTTATTTACTGTAGTTCTTTATATGCTATAAAAAAAAAAAAATAGGATTTCCTGGTTACCCTTCTCAGCCTTACTATCACAATAAACTGTTTCTCCCACTTGCTCCATTCCTTCACTTTTAGAATCACAGATTTTCCTTCTGGGCATCCTGAGACTGTTGACAATTTTTGAAATTTTACTTATTTCAAATTAGCATATGGCATGCCAAATGTCTTAAAGCTCCATAGATGGGTATACATCAAAACATGAGCACTTTTTTCCTAATTAGTTTGTGATGTGTTTTAAACTAAATTAAAGAAAGTGATAAGAAGCTATGAAGTTTGATCTATGGCAGTACATACCTGAATAGTAGAGCAGGTTACCAATTTTTGTATGTTTGCAAATCCATTAAGCAGATATATTGTGAGATAATTTATTTAAGGAATATATTTATTGTCATCTTACTTCACACTCTTAGATTTTTCTACAAAATACCACATTGTTCAAAACAATAAGAGCTAACTCTAGTTCTTCTATGGAAGGTGACCATGCTTTCAAGGATAAAATTTGAGGTACCTGCATCTAGTACCGTGTGGTGCTTGGTACTGGTGCTCAAATTACAGAACTGTAATAAGATCTATGATTTTAAAACAGTGCTTTGCCCTGTAAGAAATAAATGATAATATTTGCATAAGAGTTAAGTAAGGGACATGAATATGTTACTGTAACTCTAGAAATTTCAGATGAGCACTTAAGTATGCCAGACACTGAGTATTATTTTATTCTAAAAGTTGTCTTCATGTCTTTTTCCAGTACAATGATGTGTGGGTGTGTGTGCATGCGTGTGTATATTTACCTTGCAAATAAAGTACATTTTTTGTCTGAGTAGAATGCAATTTAAAATAATGACTTGAAATCATATCAGTAGGGAATATTAGTGCATTCAAGAAACTGAAACTATGAATAGTTAGGAAGCTTTTAGATACATGAGGTAAAGTCCTGTATAAGAGAAAAAAAGGAACCTCACAGTGAGGAGTTTTGAAATTCTGTCTGTCCCAATTTCTCTCCACAAAGGGCTACATGCAATAACCTCCTAGACAAGAAAGTATAATCTTAAAACTCTAGTAATAATTCTGAGGAAAGCACGTCCTCTTCCACCCTACTCCTACTAGTGTTAGGAAAAATTATCCTAAATGGTGAGGGTAAAACCAAAAAGACAGGTTGCCTTTTCTAAACACCTTCATTATCTGCCATACTTGCTTAAAATTTCACAGTAATAATTCATCATTTGAGTCTTGAAGGCTCTTAGAATTCTTGTTCAGAGTAGAAACTCTTCCCCTGGTACCCTAAAAAAATTAGTAGTAGATGCTACTTTCAGAGGTAGCCCTAGGTGAAGTAGAATTTTAGATGAAGGAGTGTATACTGTTTCTGTAATGCTACTAAAAGACAAAACATTTATTCAATATTAATATAATTAGTATTATTTTAGCATGCTTATTTGATTAAGTTTAAGTAAAAGATCTATTCTGCCCTCTTTCCAACCCCAGAATGACTTAGATGTTCAACAAATTATAAATTGAGTCTTTCCATTAGCATCTATTTTTTTGAATTTTAAGGGAATTTTAACATTCAGTCAAAATTCTGATTGATTTGGGCAAATGGGGGTGTGATATCTTTTCTACATGCAAATATCAATTTTTTTACTATTGTTATTCAGATGTCAAATCTTAGTAGAGAAACCAGAGGGTTCCAAAAATACTGCATATACAAAATATTATTTTATTTATAAAATTGAAAGAAAGTGCTGGTATTGCGAATAGTATGGCAGTAAATGTGCATGTGTAGGTGTCTTTTTTAGAATAATTTATGTTGAACCAATTCTACTGCTCACTGAAAGCGGACTGGATAAAGTAAATATGGTATATACACATGATGGAGTATTACACAGCCATAAAAAAGTACAAAATCATGGACTTCTTGGTAAATTGGAAGGAGCTGGAGACCATCATATTTAATGATCGTCACAGAAACAAAGAATTGACTATCACACGTTCTCACTCATAAGTGGGACTTGGACACCTAATTACAATAGCTCAAGGGAGGATTGGGCGATTACTCGAGACTGCTGGGGTTGAGGGTGAAAAAAACAACACAAAATGTATGTGATCCTAAGCCAGGGGAAGTGAGGACCAGTTACAGACCCAAACTTCATCTGCTTGTTGATTACTTATGTACCTAATCCTGAATTGTACCCCACATCTCCCTAATAAAATAAAGTTATTTTAAAAATTTTAAAAATTGGTGGATATCTCACAATATTTATTTTCACAATAGCACACACCAACCTTGTAAGTGCTTATTAAAATTTGTAAAATCTTGTAAATACTTTTTTGAAGTTTTCATTATATTTTTACTTTTATAAAATATTTATGCTATTCTGTAGAAAATTTATTTTTAAGTACAGTGATCAGTGACTATTTATTAAATAAACAGTAGTACAAACATATAAAGCAACAGTTTAAATATTTTAATTTACTTTTATATTTCCCACTTTATTCGCTTTTCTTTCTTTCTTTTTTTTTTTTTTTTTCGCTTTTATTTCTAATACAATAGATTATCAGTACTTCCAGGACAATTTAATAGCTAATTGGCCTCCCTCTCCCTTTTTGATCTTCTGAATTTCTTTGAAAACTCCTCTATTCTAACCAGGAATCTTTATTGTTTGCTTAGAGTCTAGAGAATAAAATCCATGCTCCCTTTTCTTTCAATAATTTTTCCAAAAGCTTATCATAATTTGTTTTTTAGGTTAAAGTATCATGTTCTTTACATTCTTTGTTTCAATCAATTATTTATGTGTGTGTATGATGTGTGTGTGCACGTGTGTGTGTGTGTGTGTGTGTGTGTTTTAATCATTGCTGGACAATATTTTTGTATCTTCTAATCTCATAGTTTGTTTATATGGTTCCAAATGCCTGAAGTTTTTTTTTTCTTTCTCTTCACTTAATTGAATTCCTCTCATCCCTAGTATTAGTCAAAGCAACTTCTGCTAGTTGCTGAAACAGGTAAAAACAGACTCAGTGTCTTGTCACAACCAAGGTTCATCTCTCAGATAAAATCCAGTGGGTCGGGTGCTCAGGTATCTCTCCCCCATTCTGTAGCTATACGATCTGAAGGAATATGTAACTTTCAAAGCCCTAAAGGCAATAGAAGAGAATAATGGGGACTTCCTATTGACACTTAACTGTCTTGGCCTAAAAAAGACATATCACTTCCTCACAGAGTCTTCTGGCAAGGTACATGGTTCCACTCTAACTCAAAAGGAAAATCTAGAAAAATTAAAGAAATAAAATGGCACATTTGGGGCACATAGTCTTAGTTAATTCTATTAGCAGACATAATCCACTTCTGTTTAACCTATCAGTCCAATCTAAACTAATGTTTTTTCTCGTCTGAAATTGTATACCATTTCTTCCTATAAATTATTCTGCCTAGTCATAATGAATAGCCTTACAGCATCTTTTCTACCATCTTTTTACTATCTTATTTTTTTCCAAAATTTGTTTTATCTTTTGAATTAAATTGTAAGCTCTTTGAGGATAGGATCTATATCTATAGTAAATATCTCCAGAATGACTAGCAAGATGCCTTGTATATAGTGAGAGCTCAGGCAGTAGTTGTTACTTAATTTCACATTCAAAAAAGTTTCATTTAATGGAAAGACATCTAATAAAACAAGAGTACAGTTGCACTGTTGGTGTCTCATGTATGATATAAATTATGAAGACTGATTAATGTTTTGCTGACTATGTTTAAAAACAACAACAACAAAAAAAAAAACCTTGGATGAAGGACGAATTCATCTGAATGAGATAAAAAAAAAAAGAAGGTGACTAGTCACATAATATGTCACCATTATTCTAAATCCCTCCATATTTTCAAGATACCTTTGTGTCCTCCTAAGGTTACTAATACCTGCTGTGACTGGTGATAATAACAATACTTTATAATGGTAACATTGGTTTCAAAAAAAAAGTTAATAATTTAACTATTTTAATCCTTAAAGCAAGCTAAAGAAGGGAAAGATGTTATATTGCTTAAATAAGAAAACAGAGGTTTGAAATAGTAAGTTTAGAATAGACAAAGACCTTAAAGGTGTTGTGATTCAATAATTTCAAATACAGTTGAGAAAAATTGCAGCCCAAATAGGTTAAGTGACTTGTGAAAGGTCCTGTAGAGAATGGGTGGATACAGCAGAATTAGAGGACCTCAAGTCCAGTGATATTTAGACTGTACTATTCTGTCTTTGGCTTAATTAAGTACAACACAAAATATGCATTGTTTTAAAAAGCTATTTAAAACAGCATCTACCTGAAATGGAATAAATGTCAAAAGGACTTTATAAGTCCTAAGTTTTTAAATATCTTTTACTTCTCCCTCATTAAAAGGGAGAAACAGAGTCTGTTCATTATAAATCTTGAAACTTAATTATATTTGATTTTAACTTGGGTATGCAGCATGTATATGAAGTTATTACCGACTTATATATTATTCAAAATATTGACAATGCTAGAAAATACAACAAATAGAGAATGCAAGATACTTATAACTTTTTTTAATGTAGGATTAATACGACATTTGGTTTTCAAAATATTTGGTAACATTAATTTGAAAACTAGTAAGTGTAGTTTGAACATGAATTATTTTCACCATTATTTTAAAAGTAGAATACTGTTGACAGGATTTAATATTAACACTCTATGTTCTAGATTCTGTAAGGAACAAATAAAATGTGCAGTTTGTTTTCAGGACAGTTTCATTTGCATTTCATTACACTTTTAACCTTCAATTTTTATTCTTTTAGAGGCTATTAAAGGGGCTGGTAAACATACCTTATATATTATAAGCAACTCTTAGGTCATCAAAAAAATCATCTGGTCCAATCCACTGAGTCTAAGCATGACAACCTTAGATCATTCAAAACTACACTTTCCTCTTTAATTTTCCAAGATACAGGTGTGAAGATAAAATCAATCAAATTTGTTAATGTATATTTCCTTAAAGATTGATATGCAAAAGAAATTGAGCTTTATCTTGTGACGAATAAAATAATTAGCATTTGGTCTCAAGTTCACAATCACAGGAAAAATAATAAAAGACACAAAATAACGAATAAAGCAGTCAAGGAGTCATAAAGAGATATTTGATTTATTCTCAAATGATTGACTCAGGCAATACATGCTGTTATATCCTGACATTCAATAGATATTCTCTCTTACTATTACTACAGGTAAATTTCTTTGGCTTAGGCTTTTGTGAATCCCTAGAACTGACAAGACACAGGTATCTTTTATAAAAAAAATTTTTCTGTTAGACATTACCCACAACTTTAAAGCCTCTTTTAAACTTTTCCTCTAGGTTTCAGTTGGGTATCTGTTAAATAATCTATATTTCTTGACAACCACATTTTATATAAATTTTTTCTATATCAAACTTTAAAATAATAGAAAGATTACATCTTATGTTTAAACCGCATAGTTGAATCCATGGTGTCACTTTTTTTTTAAATCACTTTCAAATCAGTTTTAGCTTTCTTTGAACCTAGGTATAAATATATATATATATATTTA
The DNA here is from genome assembly GCF_000164805.1 of Carlito syrichta. NCBI lineage: Eukaryota > Metazoa > Chordata > Mammalia > Primates > Tarsiidae > Carlito > Carlito syrichta. The sequence continues at coordinate 107,770 of NW_007173525.1, read as the reverse complement.
TGCAGTACTTATTTAAAATAATATGTGCTTTGACCCTATAGCTATATCTTTTTTTGAAAGCAACTTGTTTCAATTCTGCTCAAATATATTAATATTGCCTTTGCAAATAACTCACTTGGCAGGGACAAAAAAGTTCATATGTCAATGGGATTAAAAAAGAGGGTGAGGCACCAGAGTAAGTGAAAGAGGCATTTTGGAATTAATCAAGATAAGAGTCCTGGCACCTCATATTTTACCCAAACAAAAACACAGGGTATATGCAATGTGTACTTTTTCTTGACCTTATGATTTTACTCTGCCTTGTAATGGATAGTTCATTCATTTAATCAATTCTATTATAGATTTTAAAATGTCATTTTTGGTTCACTTTCTCTTGAAGTCTAGAGTTCTAAATATACATATTGCTGCAGCAGAAATAGAATTAAGCCAATTCAGATAGAAGACCAGTATTAAGGACTACAGTATAAGAAAAAGATTATTTTACTTGTAAACGCTTTTCCATACAAAACATAGAAATCTGAAAGAATGATTTGAGATAACTTTCTGGTGATAAAATACTATGTGTAATATTGGTAATATTGGGTATTGTGTTTATTTATTTATTTATTTATTGGGTTCGAGTCTCAGTCTGTCGCCCAGACTGGAGTGCAGTGGCACGCTCCGGGTCATCACAGCCTCGACCTGCTGGGCTCCGGCAATCCTTCCACCTCAGCCTTCCAAGTAACCAGAACTACAGATACGCTACCACGCCTGGCTAATTTTTATTTATTTATTATAGAGATGAGGGCTCACCAAATTACCCAGATGGGTCTCGAACCTGCGGGCTCAGGCAATCCACTCGCCTCAGCCTTCCAAAGTGCTGGCATTACACGCTGAGCCACTAAACCCAGCCAAGAGTATTGTGCGTATTTGACTGGTAGATGTGACATATCTATTCTTTTTCTACTCTTCTGAATCATTGCTATAATATGAAATTACCACTATGTAGTAACATAGTAACACAACCAAGCCTTCTCTAGCTATGATTCCCACTTAAATCTATTGTAGGTGTTTTTTCTTTTTGTTTTTGTTTGTTTTAATTTGGTATGGGCATAAATACACAAGGATGAAAGTGAAAATGCCCTTCTCTAATGAAACTTTCTTTCATGTTTATTACACCTCTCAAAGGGAGAAACGACCAGTTATGGAACAAAGAAGAAGTGGAAAAAAGGTCATGCAGAGCTGTGAATCTTAAGTGCTTCAAACTCACTGGTACTGTTGTACTTTTTTTTTTGCAAAGGAAATAGTACCTATCTTGCAAATAGTATGAAGGATATAAACCATCCATTTACAGTAGAGATAACATAAATAAGCAAATACAGCAGCAATCTTTATTTTATTTTACCTAAATTGCCCTGCTTTTTAAAAATATCACAAGATATGCAATAGTGCAGATAAATTGGAACAAATTTAAATCTAGACTACAACTGATAATATTTAATGTTAAACACTGATGCCAGTGCTCAATCACAGGAATATGTATCAATAATAATCATTTCATTAAGTAAATTTTCTGGAAATCAAACTGGGTATAATAAATTCTTTTCCAGGAGCTTTACCAGCAATTATTTCTGGGAAACAACAGAAGAGCAGGTAAATGGAAAATCAGAACCAGAACCACCCACCTCTACCCATATTGATTGATATTGAACTTTATTCGTAGTTCCAACCTGTCATGAAGCCATGTATAATAATAGGTCATCCATTCAATCAGTCAATAGTTAAATAGCATTCTTTTTAGTGCTAATCATTGTACCAAATGATAAACTTTCAAAGAAAACTGCAGTCCATCGCAAATGTCAACACTTTGTACTTGCATAAAAACAGACTGAACTTCATAGCCATCATATCTATATCTAAGTTATGGCTAGGTAACTACCACATGAAGAAATAGCAGTTAAGTTGGGAAGGCATGCTATATTTATCAAAAAAGCATGCCATCACTTAGATAAATAGTACTTTGAAGATGTAAAAACATTGTTCCATATTACTATTAAACAGCCTCCATGAAGATTCCCTGGAGTCAAGAAAATACATGGAAAATCTCTTGACTTCCCAGAGCTTAACAATTGATAATGATTATTGGACTATTATTTTTTGATATATTACATATATTCTTCATCAGTCACATCACCATCTCTCAGCCATATTTGAGCATTGGGTGTACAGTTTGTGTACTTGTATGTGTTATACACACACTAATGCTATATATATATACACACATATATATGTATATATATGTTTTATATGTATAAGTATGCATGTATATTTAGAAAATGTATTAAACATAATTACTAAGAAGAAAATGAAGAAAATGAAGATAGAAGAGCAAACTATCTGTTTTTCAAGGTGCAAACTTTTATAATAAACTTGCATATCACAAAATTTCACATATAAAAAGTATATTTCAAAAGCCTATTTTCAAAACCATAGGACTTCCTGTCATTTCTCTTAGAGCAACATGCTTGTGAGTCATTTCCTTGGGTTTCATTTTAAGAAGGTTTCACCTCTTAGTCAGAGAGAATATATGACAATTGGGATGTGAAAGATATTTTTTTTTGTCACCATGAACACATTCTTATAAGAAGAACTAAAGAAAGTTGAGTGAGTATGCTTATTGTCTGAAAAGAAACTTCAATGCGCCTTTCAACTTCACAGATTTGTAGAATGTTGCCCTCAGTTACTTGCATAATTCTCATTGATTCCAAGAAAATAATTATGTAGGAAAATTAAAAAGCCAATTTGTTAATCACATTATTTAATATTAATCTTGATTTTTGGATTGTTATATTTGCTGTTGTAATTTTACTCATTCAATAATATGACTCTATTATAGTGAATGGCATAATTTGACCAAAGACAAAATTAATCATTTTTTGAATTGGATTGTCTTATAAGACAATGTTTGAAATTGGAGACATAGGCTTAGATAGGAATCCTTGTAATACATGCTCTCACATACACAATCACACAAACACAAACATACTAACCTAGTTGTCCATATGCTTCTCTGAGTGATTGTTCCCGACCACACACACTGAGTGACTGTGCTGATTAAATTCTGTGATCTTTTCTCCACATTTAATTCATCTTGTCAGGTATGGAAGACCAATGGCTTCATTTCAAAAGAAAACAAAACAAAACAAAACAAAAAATCACCACCACCAAAAAAAACCTGGGGCTTTGTTTCTTGACCTTTAGTTCTGAGAAAAATACTAAAATACCCAAACATACTCAAGTGGCATACATTTATAGCTAATTTCTATGTTATGAAGGAAAGTGAGGGATGTTTAAGCTATAAAATGAGTCTGAATTTTGGAGTGAAGGCAGTTTTTCTCCTCTGCCTTGGACAACTGCTGGAGAAACGGTCTTCAATATCTCTGTCAGATTCCCACACATAGCCTGTGAAGTTTCTCTGAGTCCAGGCGGGTTATCTCACAAACCTGTGCAAAGCTACAGTGAATAATTTATATCAGGCATGAGGTGACAAGTTAAACACGCCCATTTTGTCTAAAATGCTATGAAGGCATCAAGATGGAGCCAAGCTGCTGGGCGAGGGGAGCCTGGCTGATGGGAACCTGTGTATGTCTAGAAGAGAGGATGCTGCTGTAAAGAAAATGAAATGTAATGAGATACTCTTTCATGCATAATTCATAGGTAAAAACATGACTGCATAAAAAGGCATGGATTTTAACAAGGCAAGCCTGCAATCATGCACATTATCTTCCCAGAGGAACTTTATATAATATTGGTCAAAAGGAGAAGATTCTGAATACCAGTACAAAATAAAGCTGACAGGTTTTCAAATGCAGCAGAATTTACGTTAATGTACAATGCCTGTAAAAGAAACAATTTCTATTTACACTTGAAAATACTGCTTAGCCAGAAATTTACTTTAAAACATTTGCTATCTTCTCTTTAAATAAAAAAAATAAAGAGAGGAAGGAGAATAGAAGATTTATATTGATAAACCAAAATAAAATGCATACGTTGTCTTTTCTGAATGTTGTAAGGTTAAGTCAAACTGGACTTGGCAGGCATTTTCAACTCTTTGGGCAACAAAAGTTTAGATAGAAATTTAGGCATTGAAGAGGCTTTTAAAACGATAAAATTTTAGCTATTGTCAATGTAAAATTTAATTTTGTTGTGTTGTTGGAGCAAATATTGTAATTCAGCTTTTTGACCAGTTTAGCTGATTTCAATGGTGTTTATCACACTGGGTCCTTGGTTGAGGAATTACAGCAGAATGTTGATTAAAGCTTGAGGAGTCTTAAATTTATCACCATCAAACCCTAAAGACACTTTAGCTTAAAATAATTTGTGAGGTGGAGGTGGGGTGATGGAGCTCCTTTGATGGTCCACACTTTGGAAATACGTTAGGAATACTACAGGAATACAAGAGAGAGTCAGAGGCATCTGCAAAACACACAACCTTGAGAGCTATGCTTGTCTTGTTTGCTTGGCTCACCCCATGCACTATCAATATTTGAAAACAAAGCCAAGTAGTTTTACAGCATCCAGTTACAGTACTGTGGTTCTGATATCTAGCTGAAGAAAATGGTTGACATATCTGCATCAGAGTGATTATTTACCACAGGATTTTCTTTGAGAACCTTAGTTGAAGAAATGAAAAGAACTGCTGTAAAAAACAGCAAGTGAAAGCGTCCTAGATGCCAAATGACCTAGTCAATTTAAAAAATATTGCGTTATTAATCTGTTTGTTCCAACTCAGATATGCTATAGATTTTAAGTACATTTTTAAAAGGTAGACTTTAGAAGTTGAAGATTTAATTCCTGAACGTAGAATCTCAGTTTTCATCACTAGGCAGTAGAACAAAGCAAAACCATGCCAGGAGCTGGTCACAAAGAGAGTCCTTTAATATCATGGGACTTATCCATCCAAGTTCCTGTGATAAATTCAGAGTCCTAATCTGACTATTTGCATTATGCATAACTATTCATGTTAATTCTACAATGATATATGCCTGGCACTCTTTTGCTTTTAAAAGATATTTACAACTCACTGCTCCCGTACAATCTCTGTGACGTGAGGTTATCTCTCCAGGGCATCTGGAGTTAACCAGTTGGTTAACCTTAACATACTTTAATACACCACTGCTTGCTTGCTTTGCAATATGGCTGAGAAAAGACAGTTCAGGGTGACAGTATCTATTCCCCACTGTGCTAGAAGGTGAGAAGAGGTGATCACCATCTGTTCCCTCTACCTGACAGATGTGCTCTTCCACCTCTTCTTGCCAGTTCAGCACACTGCTGAGAAGTTTGCTATATTGGAGGATCAATTTTCAAGCACAGAAAGGATTTGTTTGCTTGTACACCTGTGCTCTAAAGGAAGTTTTCCTATTGCTTATGCCAGTTGGATGACTTTCTGAATTCTTTATCATATATAAAAATGCAAAGTGCCTGAAATGGGAATCAAACGATAACATTATTAGAATTCCCTCTTGGGGTCAGATGAGACAGATGGTTGCATTAGGAAGATATGCCTGGGTACAGCTTCTGTAGTCTGGATTTGTTTCCTACTTGTTTCACGTTCTGTGAAAGCAGTGCACATATTAAATATTATATAAAACACAAAGCACATTCGCTAGAAAGAGGGGAGCAGAATGAATGGGACATGAATTTTAAAACTGCTATCCACTGAGCTTTATGCTCAAGCATTGGGAAACAACATCCTGGACCCTCTGGACTCTGTACTTTGCAACTTCCTCCAACCAGAAAAATCTCATAAAAACAAGTCACGTGAATAGGAAGATGCAATTCCTGAATCCAATGGATTTACTTTTCCCATTCAATCAAGTTAAATCAGGTATATCATCACCTGCTTAAATTCTTTAGAAATCCTTTTGTAATACTTAGAACACAGGATCTTTGGGGAGTTTGACTTTTGCTTGTCCCTCCAACTTCATTTCTCACCAATCTCCTTTTGTATTCTGCTTCAGCCAGTCTGGCTTCTAGGAAAGTAGAATTATAGGGTCTAAAAGCAAGAGGGAAGTGATTGTTTTTTAAGGTAAAACTATAATACCACGAGGAAATGTGTAAAAGATGTAGAGGGAGTAGAACAATTAAGAAATTAGTTTTAATCATGTCTTTGATCTAAGAGATGCATGAACTCCCATGCTTATACATTTGATAGATTGGAAGCAGTGACCACTGTTTTGCTCAAAGCTGCTGATTATAAGAAACCTAGAAAGAGATGTCTAATCATTAGTCGTAGAGCTTCATACTCCTCCCTTCTGTTCATAACATGTGAATCATTTGGATGAAAAAAATTGAAAGCGCTTTATCAAAGGTGCTGAGATGAGATGACTTGAAGCTGGATTCTTTAATTCTTAAAGTCTTTAATACTTCTGTATTTCCCTTTCTTCGAAGAACATCAAAAAAATTGAAACATCTTTTCTATGAATTTAATAAATCCAGGTTTGGAATGTGGTTGGATAAGAGTTTGAAATGAAAATAAGAGAGTACAGGGTGACAGAATCTATCTATTCCTAAAAGTATTGCAAAGTGATCATCATCAGCTCTCTTCTACCTGAGAAACAGGTTTAATGATCTGTGCCCTTCTTTCTACCATGATTCTTTTTTGGGGGGGAAGGGAGTCATTTTATTCAGATGAGGCACTTGCAATGCATGTGGCGGTTGTGTGTGTGTGTGTGTGTGTGTGTGTGTGTGTGTGCGCGCGCGCGTGCGTGCACAATTATTTTCAGATTTATGTTTTTGACCACTCCATGATTATTTCCTCTGATTTAGTTTTATCCTTGAAGCCAAGAGCATTCAACAAATGAACCATACTCTCTCTACTTCCTAGATTATTTTTTCTCTTAGTAGGATTTAAGTATATGCTAGAAAGAAATTTAACATGTTTGTGCCAAACATGAAAAACCTGAACTCATTTACTACAATTAGATTCCAATAATTAAATAATATAGAACTATGTGTTTTTTGACATTTAATAGAAGAGCTAAGTTTTCATCAATAGACTTTGTGTTGTGAAGTTTGCAAGTCAAGTCAGGTTCACTGCAGGAGTCTGAAGCTTCCGATTTTTTTTTTTTTTTTGGTAACTGTACCTTTAACCATTGCCAATTTACTGGATACTTGAATTAAGATGAACCAGAAAATGGGCATTTGGTTTATTTTAATATTTCAGATGACTAGTTCTTGGAAATCAACTAATATTTATTTAGCTGCTTCCTTAGATCAAGAGCTTTATACTTTCTTACTCATGTAACAAGATGCTTAAACATGCTGAATTGTAATCTGTGAGGGAAAAAACAAGGCCATTGTTGATTGTTCAAGGAGGAGTAAGAATTCAGACTTACAATGTACTGAATTAATGGAAATTGGAGACTGTATTCATTTACCCTTGCTGAATTGTCCTGCACTAAATGGAAGCCTTCATTTTTAAAAACTGCAGAATTGTTTGCTGATCATCAAGTAAGAATTCGAGAAAAAATTTAGAGAATTTGATGAATATAAATCTTAATCTTCTTTTCTCTTTCTCTTCTAAATCATGCACACGTAATACAATTTTAGGAACTTAGAACATTTTTCAACATTCACTTGGTAGGATTGCTGTAGAATTAAAATTACATTTCCCATAATATACCAATAATATAGTATACAAAATTTTAGGAGAGCTACAAACCTCATATCTCCCCAAATTGAAAATGTCATCAACAGCAAATAGATAAATAAAATGTGGTTTATCTGTTCAATGAAATAATACTTGTCAGCTAAAATAAACAAACTGCTTATAAATAACACGATATGGATGAATCTCCACAAGCAAATGCTGAGGGGAAAAGGCCACAGACAAAACCATCCATCCTGGCTTTTTTTTCCACTTATCCTTAGATTCAGAAAGATCTGTGTTCCTCCCTCCCCCCAGGAGGGGCACGCCTCATCAACAAGGGTACTTGTATAATGAATATTTGCATACTTAACCCTGAATTGTATCCCACATCTTTAAAATACAAAAATTTAAAAAATAATAAAATGATTTTCTTTTGCCTCTCGAGAAAAAAAAAAAGAAGAGCTGTGTTTCCCTTAGGTGGGATGAAGGATGAACAGTAGCATGAAAAAATCGTTTCTGGGTAATGTAAGGGTTCTGATCTTTATTAAGTTGGTGGTAACATAGTTGTATAAATGTGTCAAAACACATGGAATCATATACTCAAAATTGGTGCAGTTCATCCTATGTAAGTTCCACTTCAATAAAATTGACTTAAAACCAAAAAACCAAAAAACCTATACACATGAATTTTTGCTAATGTAGCCCATCGAGAAAATATTTGGACACCCTTTTGTTAAACACCAAGATGGGTTTTGTGGGCTTGCTGAAAATCTCTCTTTCCCAAGTACTGAAGCCTGCAGTTCAACAAGAGCTAACAAGTAAGGTTGTGTTGGAGGGAAGTTGAGTGACATCTATTGAGCATCTTTCCAGCTCTGTAGAAGGTGCTTTCAAATCATGTAGACACGTGTTTGAGGATTTATCTTAAAAAAAATAAATCTTGTGTTGTTGAGAAACTTCAAAACAAGTCATGTGGTGGGAACATCTCACAAGCAAGTACCTGAGTGTGGCAGGACTCTTCCGTATGACACAAGGGAATGACCTCGTTGATTCCCATAGGAAGCTACTGGAAAGACTGAATTAGGCAGAATGGTTGGAATCATTTAATGTAGAAGCTGTGTAATATAAGATAAGACTCTTCCACATAACCTTCTAAGTCTGCAGTACAGGCTTTGTATGTTGATGGCAAAGTTGGTGTCTTAGTCCAGAGTGACCCAAGTAGAAGAGAGACAAGAAAAGGTGCAGGAGTCGGACCACCAGTGTTCACTTGAGTGTAAATCAGAAGACATCACAGGAAGCTCAGAGATCTGCATGTAATGCATAATTCCTCTACATAAGTCTGTATAATTCATTTGACCTTATAGGCTACACATGTACAATATTATTTTTGCAACATGTGTGCAACCAGTGAGAAAACTATGTCAATGTGACAAACAAGAAAATTAAGGCTCTAAGAGTTCAGAATTGTGAAATAAGAAGTAACCATAGAGGCTGGCTTTCACCCTTTACAATCCATATACTTACAATGTGGCTTTAATTTTTTTTATTGTGGAGTGTGGATAAATTCAATAACATCAAATATTTGTATAAATATGAACTCCAAAGCCAAAGTTTGTCCATGTGAGACCTTGTTTTAGAATCACTCATTATGCAAAACTCCCACTACAGGTGGTCAAATATTTAAAGTTAAGTAAACATTTTAAGAAATACTGCTAAAAGTTTATTTTGTAGATATTGGACTCACTGTGATAAAGTTTTTAAACTTCTTTAGAGTTTTCCAGTGCTAAATTCTTAAATTCTTCCTTTCTTCATCTTAAGATATAATTAATCAATATTAGGGGCAGAAGGTGCCCAGGAAGAAAATAAGTTATTTTTATAAGTAAGGAATTCTATTATCTTATTAAGTATAAGCATTGTCTTCCTAGAAAACACAGAATTACCATGTTGCCTGAGAAGCTATGTACATGCAAATAATAATAATAATAATAATAATAATTCTGACTTTTTTCTTTCCTAAACTTAATACTTGTCAAAGTATTTTAAAATTACATTAATTTTTTGAGGGAATCAAAAGCTTTAATTAGTCTATAGTAATTGGCCTAGTGTTTTGTTTTCTTCTTTCTAATATATGGATTAAGTATGCAGATTGCTGAATAACTTTTAGAACAATGTTTTCAGTCTTTAGGTTGTGACACATTGGTGGGTTTTGAAATCAGTTTAGTAGGTTGTAGATTTTAAATTTAGTCATTTTATTCACTTTACAAAATGAATTCACATAGAAAACAGCAGAGTTCATTATACATTTAAATCTTAAGTATTATTTTTTGAAACATATTTTTCAGGAATATTTGACCATGCCTATGTTTATCTATGAGTGTGTGTATATGGGTAAGTATGAATGCCAGGTTGCAAGATGAAATATGTTTCTTACTGCGGGCTGAGAACAGAAAAACTTTTTTAAAAAATAGTATATGATGACAAAGTAATTCTTCAATAAATATTTCTTGATTAGATGACTGATATAATTTGAGAAATAATGATAAAACTTTGCTTATTTCTTTAGAAAAACTTTCTAAAAATAAAAATCAGGATGGCTAAAGCAATATAAAACTTATAATGATTTCTTTTCAGCCCAGCTTTGTCCTTATTAGGCCTTATGTATTTATTTTTTATTTACTCTGATTAGGAGTGTTCGGATTCTAATCCTTGAATGGCTTAGAAAATCATCAGGAAAAAAAAGAGCTTATTATCAACCCTGACCAGTAGTGACATTTAAAAATGGAATCAACAAGAACTATCATGAATGCAATTAAATACTGGGAGTTTGTGACTAAGGGGAATGATTTAGTATATCACCATGTGTCATTTGCTGTTTTAAGGGTCAATATGAGCCCTCGATGCACTCATATCTATTAAATCTACTACTGTGACACTTTTTTTCAGTAAGCAAATTAGTAGAGTGGATGATTACCATTTTTATTATAGCTCGGGAAACTAATATATCTGCTTAAGTGTATATATCTGAATGGAAAACAGGTATCTATAAAAAATGCTTAAAAATAGACAAAGCCTTTGAACTAAGAAGAAGCTGACCCTATATTAAAGGTTAAGTACTTCAAAAATAATATTATTAAAATTGTGGGGATTTTAATTATTTGAGGGAAATTTGCTGCCTGGAGTAATTATTTTTAGTCTTTAAGAATTTAGAGAGATGTCAAATTTCATATGCTACATGAGTTTTTAGAAAAAGCAATGACAAAAACTGTACTGTGCCTTTTTATCTAAGATATTTTTGTGAGTGTGGAGCCATTATTTTAAATATGCTGGAATTATTTGGCATAGAAGATTCTATAGTAAATATGTTTCATCTGTTTTAATACCAAGTACAATTAATAGCTTTCAAGTTGAAATTCAGTTTATTTATGTACATCCTTCTCCAGATTTTCATCAAGTGCTACCCGTTTGTTATGTTTTAACAGATGTATGAAACACTAAAGAGGAAAAATATAAAATCAGATTGTTTATTATTTTATTTGAGAATGATTCAGAGAAGCAAATATCCAAGAAATTCTTTTCTTGAAAAGAATGCTTATTCTGACAAAGATTGACAATGTACTGAAATAGGCACTTTAATAACAATAGATTATGTGATAAGCTATGAAGTTGAAAGGTAAAAATACTCATCATCAAAATAATATAATGATAATAATATAATAAAACAATGTTAGTGTATTTTATTAAATACTGAGAGCCAGGTTCTCACAACAACTCTAGGAATTAGTTACACCAGTTATACCTCTTCCCAATTTACAGACATAAAAACTATAACACTTTCTTAATTGAACCAAATGAAGACATACACTAGAAGTGTACTAATATCAGTGAAAAATTATTTCCAAAAAATGGTTGCTTTTAAGAAATAATGTGCTCTTTATATTATTATTGTAACAAAAATATTAGTTTGGTTAAAAAAAGATTATTTAGCAGATTGGTCAACTAGTCATAACAATTCTTTCACCCTCATATTCAAATCTATCATTAAAAAATAGTAAGAGTTTTAAGAAATCAGAAAGTAGCAAAGGATGCTCATGGTAAATGCTATGCCGTACTGTGTCAAAATATGACACATCTTTTAAAAAAGTGATTATTATTAAAGCACAAACTGTTTGACATTTCTTAGGGAATGGTCTTTAGGTTTTTAACTCCATTACATTCATTTCAATTTTCTTCACTTAGCAGAGAATGAGGGTTTAAAAGTGATCCTTTAATGATGTCTATGGGAAAATGACATTTCCAAAAGATACTCAACAGCTGATATTTGTAGCCTATTACTGCAAGAATTACATACTGAAGCCAGTTGGTCCCTGTAAAATTCTATTAATTTGCACTCCATTCTCTAAAGGACTTAAGAGTGAGTGGGACCAAGTAAAAGATTTCCATTTTACAGTTGAATAAAGGGAATCACAGATAAACTTGGTAATATTGGACTTGAGGAACATTAGGGAAGCCAAGGATCCATGATTGTCTTACTAGTAACATCCAAACACATATATGCCTTTTAGTAAAAACAACAATGACAAGCACAAGCATGTCTTAATGTTCCAACATTCGGTAATGTTTGATAATGCTTTATGCAAATTTTATTTTGTCATCTGCCTAGATTATATATTTGTCCTAGATACCAAACAATATATAAAATTTGATCCCATTTGTTAATCCTTAAATTTTAAAAAATAGCATATATTTATAAGAACATATATATACACACATATATGTAGTAAAAGTATAAAGCATGCATTGATTTCAAAACTTAGGTTACTTTGAAGAAAAAAGGTTGAAGAATATGATAGGCAAGAGATCTTACTTATTTCTTGTAAAGAATGAGACAAAGAGTTAGTCATTATATTACATTAAGTTCTATATGTTTAAGCTATTTTTGATTTAATTTTTTCCCCACTGGCCTTCACACAGAATACTGTGAACTGTTTTTAATAAAATATAAAATATGGGTTCAGCAAGATATCTCATACCTGTAATCCCAGCACTTTCGGAGGTTGAGGTAAGAGGATTGCTTGAGCTCAGGAGTTCCAGACCAGCCTGGGCAATGTAGTGAGATCTCTTCTCTACCAAAAAAAAAAAAAATCAAAAATTTAGCCAGGCATGTTGGTGCATGACCATATGCCCAGCTATGCTGGACAATATGGCAGGAATATCGCTTAAGCCCAGGAATTTGAGGCTGAGGTGAACCTTGATTGTGCCACTGCATTCCAGTCTGGGTATCAGACTGGACTCTGACTCTAAATAAGTAAAAGTAAAATGCAGTATAAAATATGTACAGGGCAGGGCTCGGTAGCTTAGCCTGCAATCCCAGGATTTGGGAGGCCAAGGCGAGTGGATTGCCTGAGCCTCCAGGGTCGAGACCAGCCCAGGCAACTTGGCAAGACATTGTCTTTACCACTAAAAAAAAAAATCCAGGCATCGTAGCATGCACCTGTACTTCTGGCTACTAGGAAGACGAGATAGAAGGATCCCTGGATTCCAGCAGGTCGATGCCGGGGTGACCTGTGAGTGTGCCACTGTACTCCAGCCTGGGTGACACAGTGAGACCGCAACTCAAAAAAAATAAATAAATAAAGTACAGAATGCATACATTCTAAAAATTGTAATAAATTTGGACAACATTGGCAACTTTTAATAGGAAAAATTACTGGCTTAGAACTACAACTTAGGAAATTATTCCAAAGAACTTTGCATTAAGAACTATTACTACTGCTTCTAAATATATTATTCATAGGCATCTTAATCCCCGTAATTCACAGTATATGACTATATTGGATAATAACAAAGTAGGACAAAGTCTTTCTCTCAGTAAAATAAACTACTTAAACACTGACAAAAGTCCAACTACATGTCATATCAGTGATTGCATTTTCACCTTAATAATAATTTTCTTATTAAAGCATATAAAGATTATTTTGCACTAATTCTAAGTTATTTGGCTTACATAAGTCTTAATAATCTCTGGCAACATTTAATGGTTACCAGTACTGCTTTCTGGCTGAGTTTTACATACAGTTAGAATTAGATTGTAAATATCTCTCGCCTTCTCTCTCTCTCTCTCTCTCTCTCTCTCTCTCTCTCTCCATATATATCTATGGGAAAAGGATTTTGTTCAAAGTAAAATAGTAAATATGTAAATATTTGATTTTTTGTAAGACTCAAATGTCAGTATTTAATAATCTAAGTACAAAAGTGACCTATAAATATATACAAGAAATTAGTAATATAAAGCAATTGATGATTAATCTAAAAATATAAATGACATAAATGACTACAGTGTACTTTACCCAGTACTTTTGCTAGTGTATTTACAGAGTAAAGTGTTTTGAATTGATTAATGAGTTTAGGATTGAAGTGATTTTAAAGGCATTTTATTCATTCAGTCAGATATTCATTCATTTACTCAATTAGTATGCCAGAAAAAATTGGGCATCTAAGTTGAGCATCTAAATATTCAGATAGGCTTGTCACAGGATAGATAGGGATGAACCAATTAGAAATGATCCTTGATCATATAGAACCACAAGTTCCATATAAATACTATAAAATAAATATGCTATTAAAGTGGGTGATTTTTTATTTAGATTTCAGATAGCCTACTTGAGAAAAGTGAACTTAAGGTAAGGTTAGAAAAATGAGTGAGATACAAGGAAGTCAATAAATTCTCTGAAAATCAGCCTTAGGACTTCTTCTCAGGTTGTCTGACGATGGTAAATTCCATCTTCCCCAGAAAAGTCTTGCTTGTGGATATTCCTTAATCTTTCCATTCTCACAGACTATCATACAGCTTGATCACTCCAGAAGCACAGGGTGAGGGGCAATGGGGACTTTTCGGACCAGTGAGTATGTCGGTCTCCCACAGAATATCACTGATTTAGTTGAGCAGTATCACAGATATTTTGCAGGTGCAAAATCCACTTTTCATTTGATGCAAATGGATCTTTATGCCAGAAAAAGAAGTAAAGTAAATACCACTCTGCTTGTCTGTTTGTCTTTTATTCTCACATCTTCTCAGGTATATCCTCACCAATATATATATACATACATATATGTATGTATGTATATATAATATGCAAAAGAATCAATAAATTTAAGATTTAAAAAACTATTTCCTCCTTTCATATAAAAGGTCTCATATATATCTACTCCCGTACTATTGTCAAATACAAAAATGTGCTAATGAACCTTGTAAATAGCATCATAAATTTCCAAAAAGAATTTTAAAAAATTTATTTGAGAAAATTTACTATCTCTGCAGTATCCGTGATGACAAAAGCTGAAGCAATATTTGCTTTCTTATTCAGTAGGGAACTCTCTAGTATGATATGCATTTTCAAATATCCTGGGCCTTTGACCAGTCAAGTATGACACCTTTATAATTTATCTAGTTAGAAATGATTTATCCTAAATTTTTTAAAATTACATTTTAAGTATTAGCAATCATACATTGTGTTCTATGTCTTACAAATTTCTGAAATTTAACAAAAAGGAAATGCACAACAGACTAAAATTTACATGCATGGAGACAAAAAGTACAGTTAAAGACAGTGATAAGTGTTGAAAGATGACATCAATGTGGCATAAGTCCAGAGATGAAGAGTTTTTACATTAACATTATTTAAGTTACCTCTAAGAACTTGATTTAATTAAAGACCTCATAGAATATGTGCATATAAGAATTTGGGGAATAAATTGCATGCCTCAGAATCCTTTCACTTATTCATTCTGTACAGAGATATTTGTATTAATGAAATATTGTTTTGATGGCTTTCTCTATTTATAGCACGCGCAAACTTTTTAAATGAAAATATTTTTATATCTGAAATATAAGACACAGACCAATCGTCACAAAATATTATATGACATTTGCTCCTGAGACTTATAACTCCTCAGGGAAAGACAAATGTCATAAAAGCCTAGCCAGTCTCATAATCATGGCCATCCAATATGGCTAACTAACTGTTAGCTTCAAATTATTTTATCTGTTCTACTAACACAAAGACTCTTTCCAATGTCCATATTTAATAACGTACCTACTATACATAATAAAAAATTAGTCTTAAAGCAAATATTAACAATCAGGAATACGACAAAAAATGCATCTAGGGATATTTCTGTGGTATTAGCAGTTGACATGTAATTAAGCTCACTCTGGTCTAAGCATTATTACTATTATGATGATGTTTTAGCATCTCTGATCTCTGGACTTTAAATTGCCTGACATGTTGTATGCCAATGTGCTATTAAAATGAATTCCATTTTCAATTCTATTGGGGTTTTTTTTTTTTTGGTTATACTTACGATTGTCATTTTTATCTCCTAATGTTTTAATTTAATGGTAACCAGGGAGAGCTTCTAACCTTTATGTCTCTGAATATAGATGTTAATGAAAATGGGTTCAGCAGTTTAGATTCTGTTTTTTTTTTGTTTGGAGCTTACTCGAAGCTATGAATATTTAGTGCAACTGATCATTTCAAAAGGGATCCAACAGAGACTGAATTAGAGACAATCTTCTACTTCTTTATGTGCAGGTGGTCCTTATCACAGCTTTGATTTTCAGTTAGTTTTGATGAGCTGGTATTTTCACGACAATAAAGGATTCACTTTCAAGTATTTACATTAATTTCTTATGAAACAAAAATAATGACCATCTAAATGACTCGGCTTCTCTGAAAATGACAGAGAAAAGAAAAAAAAAAGCTAAGTATACTTTCTATTTATAAAAGAAAATAATGTGCCTTGTTACCTTTGACTTAAGAATCTTTGAATAAAATGACTTTTTAAATCAGAACTGTTTTGTTGAAGGAGAAGAGACTAAGAAAGAGGTAGTTCAATCACAAAGAAAATCAGGATAAAATACATGAATCCCTAAAACATGAATGAGAGCAGAAATCTTGAAATACCTTATTCTGAGTTATTTCATAATTCCTTTGAATTTACTGAGGATTTATTTGGTATACATATAGATTTGCATGCCATATGTAAGTTATCTGGTCTTTGGCCCAGAAGGCATGACATTTTGTCAGTCAAACCACTAATTGTAAAAGAAAAATCAGTGGTAAATTTTTAGAGAAGGAGAAGAAAGAGGTGAAGAAGGCGTTTCCTAAGATATCTTGTTATAGCTTCTATAAATCTTTATGCTACAAAGATCAGAGGCTACAAAACTAATAGATTTAATTCTATTTTAGTAGTCTCAGTAAAAGGGCTTAACTTCAACCAATAAATAATGTTAAGGTAGTCTTCCAATATTAGAACCTATACTTAGAAGACAAATAAGTTAATATTAATTTGAGATAAATAGGGCCTTTAAAATCGACCAAGACCTAATGTATAGCCAAAATCGCATCATAAATCACAAGCAAAATATTCTATATTTTTCTTATTCTATAAGTTTGCAGAGTATAATGATTGTTAGCATTGCTTTGAACACCAATCTGAATTCAAATTATGCTTTTAGCACTTAGTAAATGCATAGACTAAGAGAGCTGCTTTATCTCTCTGAGGATCAGTCTATGAAAAGAAGAATCATAATCATACTCCATAAGGAATCATATTTCATAAAGCTTAGTACACAGAAAAGGGTGTATTATATGACATTCTCCAGGAAGCCATGTCTCAACAACTCATGGATTCTAGATGTGTTTATCATAAGCAAGCCTAAATCAAGAAATACTGTTAAAAACACATTGAAAACAAGATTGTCTTTCCAGCAAATATTATTAATTTATTTACCTGAAGATATTGCTATCATGTTAGAGATTAAACATTCTAGTCTGGCTTCTTATCCATCTTATATCAGCATTCCACTTCCATGCCCATCCCTGTGATCAGGAAAAAAATAAAGCACAAGGCTTCTGCATTAACTCTCTCATCTCCATAGATTACATAGGGTAGTTAAGTAAAAGCACAAAGCAAATAAAATTTGAGGAGCAAGTACTGAAATTATCTCTAAACCATACCATATCTGAATCATTTCTGCCTTAAAAGAGGATTTCTTCTCCATCATTCAGATCCAAGAAATAAGACACAGGGCCAAAAATGAGCCCTATGAACTATCAAGAACAATTGAAAAATATTAAAGCACCTAAAATGTCAGCACATAATCTTCATTAGTGTAAACTCTCACTACAAATTCATTGTGATGATATCTTTGAAATTTGATTTAACTCTACATTTATAGTCTATTTTGTTAACATTAAAAAGTTTTCAATGAAAATAAAGATATTAGTTGGAAAAGTCCCAATTTTTAGATTTTTTGTTATAATGTTGTTAAAGTAAAACATGACTAAAATATAAAACATGGGAGAGAAAAAAAAGGCAATAGTTAAGATTAAAAGAATAGAGAACATTGAATAAAAAGTCTTAAAATAAATGACCAAAAGAAATGAAAGGAAAGTCAAATATATATTTTAAAGATCACAAATTCAATTATCTACAGAATGGGCAGGTAATATAGAAAATTTTAAAAACAGAAAAATATTGACTATTTTCTTAGGATGAGTTTCCTTCTGTAGCAGCATCCAGGTTGCTGATCTACCCAACTATCATGGCTATAAGCCTTCCACTTTTCAAGGCTCTCTTGGAATTGAGGAGGGAAAGGGTGGAATAAGATGAGTTAAAACATCACAAGGGGGAGCATATAACACCAATAAGGGTACCCACACTTTAAATGTATGATGTCCACTTCTGTACCTAATCCTGAATTGTACCCCATGTCTTTATGATAAAAAGAAAAAGAAAAAATCAAACAAACACACAAAAAACACAATGTTTACCTTTTTAAACAGAAACTTAGCTTTATTTTCTTGAATAAATATTCTTTGAATTTTTGACAATGTTTTAAAAAAGTTAACATTGACAATTTTTTCCACCATTCTTGTTGATTCTGTGTTGTAGTAGAATTCTAGGAAGTCTTGACTCTGTCATCTAAAAAGTACTTCCAGTTACTCTTATTTTCTATGGCTGTATATTCTGTCCCTCCCAGCCTGAAGATGTCCAAACTTGCTTAAATATTCTCATAATTTTTCTTAATTTTTAAAAGTATTTCAAACAAAACATATGGTAGCATACAGCCACAGAAAAAGCAACTGCTTGTGACTTTTTATGTAGGCAAGTGTAGTTCAGGTCTAGAACATTAAGTGCCACTTGATAAAAGCTACTGAAAGTTCCCTGGAGAGTCCCTTGATGGTATCACTTTAATGTAGTAATAAGAATAAAATAATATATTTTGGTTTCAGCCAAAAATTAAATTATGTTTATTGAAGTCTACTCAGGAGGTCAAAAATGTGAATAGTGTATTTTAATAATTTTGTCAAGCAAAACAGAAAGTAAAGATTTTAGTCAGGGTACAGTGGCTCACACTTGGAATTACAGCAACTTTGGGAGACTGAGGTGGGAGAATTGCTTGAGCCGAGGAATTCAAGACCAGCCCAAGCAATATAGTGAGACCTCATCTCTATGAAATAAAAAATAAAATTAAAACAATTAGCCTGTCATGTGATTTTTTGTTATTAAAATTTAAGGTTGTTTTTGTATATCCTAGATACAAGTCTTTTATTAGTTATGCTGTGCATCTTGTGTTGTATGTAAGAACTCTTCACCTAACTCAAAATCACACAAAAAAAACTTTTTCTATGTTTTCTTCTAGAAGATTTTTTGGTTTATAGCATTTTGGTTTTGGTTTATAGCATTTAGATCTTTGACCCATTTTGTGCTAAGTTTTAATAGTTTGTGAGTCTAAATGGAAGTTCATTTTTTGGTATGAGAATATCCAATTATTCCAACACCATTTGTTAAAAAGACTACCTTTTTTCATTAACTAACTTTGCACCTTTATTAAAAAAATCAATAGACTCTATATGTGTAGGCTCTTTAAAAAAATGAATAAGAAAATAAATAATTAGCCAAACGTGGTGGTGCATATCTATATTCCCAGCTACTCAGGAGGCTGAGATGGAAGGACTGCCTGAGCCCAGGAGGACAAGGCTGCAGTGAGCTGTGATTGTGCCACTGCTCTCCATCCTGGGTGACAGAGGGACACTTTAAATGCCCCTCCTCAAAAAAAAGTTTTAAAATGATTTCTGGCATCATATTTCCAGCTGCAAATATTTTGGTGCTGAATTGTGAGTCTCACATATCCAGAAAATTCACTTTTATGAATCACACTATTTTTTACTTAACACACACCTTTGACTCTCTGTTAATTTAGTATAAATGATATTACCTCTTCTGCTTTCAAACAAGTGCCATGATTTGTTTTTGTTTCTGTACATTCATATATGTATGAAAGACTTGTTTGGTAGCTAGAGAAGTTCAAATTGATGTTAGAAGTGATGATTTATTATCTATAGTTCCATGTGTGTGTATGTGTGTATATGTGTGTGTGTTTCTGAATGGTCTGTTTACTGTTTTCTCAGGAAACAAACTTTTAAGTAAGTAAATTGCTGACCTAAGGAATTGACCCACAGTGTTTTCTCTTATATAGCCATTATCTGGCCAACATCTGCTATTTAGTCAAACATTCTACTCCAACACAAAAAGTTAGACTACTATATCCAGCTTTTGGCCTTAAAAGTTTCTGCACAGAACAGAACAAATTAAAGCTTATCCATGTCTTTATTCATGTGACAAGAGATATCTGTTATATTCAAATACCCAAGGAACTCAAGTATAGGTCATCTAATTTATTCTTTGTCAAATCTAAACTTTTATTTAGAACTTGTTTCTGTCCTGCTGTGATTAACCAATGACTTATCCATCAAATTTCCTTACAATAAAGCTTATAAGCAGCTTTTTAAGCTCTAAGTGTTATTTTTTTCTTAAATCACATGAACCGAGTGACTGTATATTATTTTGTCTGATATTTGACACTTTTGTAAGAGAAATAAGCTGTTACTGATGGGACACTAGAAAAATCTGCAAAAACTAGATCTAAGGTCTCCTTACCTGTGACGCATTAATTAAAACTTCAGGTGTTGGGATCCAAGATGGCTACCAGGAACTAGCTGACCTATGCCTATCTTGTTAAGGGGAATAGACAAGATAGATCCAGTCATCAGTAAACTCAGGCAGCTTGAGTAGTTTTGGATGGAAGAAGCATCCTGTACCCCACAGAGGACTCTTGGAATGCATAGGGTCAAAGAGGAGTGTGTCCAGGTGGCCAACATTGAAGCCATTTCATCCCTGCTGAGTGCCATGCTAGCACAAATGCTGCAGCCTTGCCTTGTGTGTGAGAGGAAGTGAGTGCTCTTGACCTAGTCCGGGTAGATTCCCCTCTTCCAAGCCTCACTTGAGTCACATTGGTCCCAAACAGGGAGGAGATCTGCTTAGCTACAGCAACATGCTGTTGAAGTGAGGCACTGCATGCTGGTTCACCAACCAGCATGCTGAACACCTACCACCAGTCAACTAGCAAGAGTGAGAATTTCCCTGCTGGTGGTGCCTGCCAGCAGGCATCCACACCAGGAAAGTTGCCTGCAGTAGCACTAACTCGGTATCTGTCACCATTTTCTGGTGGCCAGCCTTCCCTCCCACAGACCAGGAATGTTTTCTGCCAGCATCAGGTGCCCAAAAAGTGGGTCCCTCGGTGACAAGGAATCTGTTTGTAAATGCTGAGCAGGTCTCTGAGGAGGAGGGATAGTTGACAAAATTTTCCATTTCCTAGTAGGAATGTCTCTGGGCTGGGAATGGCACTGAAACTCCTACAGTGTTTTCAGCTGCCAGGAGGCCCATCCTTCCCACTTGACCTCTACATGGAGTGCACACTGGAGGTTGGAAGGCTTCTGGTCACCCAACATGGGAAAAACTCTGCAACAGAAAGTCACTCTGAATTCTGAGCACTGCACAGCAAGAGTGGCAGAGAGGGAGTGAAGCTCCCCCCCTCACTGTGTGAACTCTTGAATGGCAGTAAAAGTTCTAGAGCAGCAAGATCATTCCTAGCTACAAAACAACAAAATTACAAAATAATAATAATAAGAGAAGAGCTGCTCCTCACACAAGAGGAAGAACCATAGGGAAAACACTGGCAATTCTCAAAGCCTTAAAGAAGTTCACGTGTAGAAACATCACCCAGTACCCAAACAATGGAAACCACCCAGAACAACCTGGCCCTGATGACAGACACAAAGTCAACATTGGATGGCTAAAATGACGAAGGAAAACCACTAAAAGTTGGAAACAAAAATCACCCAAGTCATGGAGAAAGTAAAAGCTGAGATGACCAATCTAAGAAAGGTCCGTTTTGAAATTCTGGAAATGAAGAATTTCCTCCTGGAATCTCAAAGTACAATTACAAGCTTATGGAGCAGAATTCATCAAGCAGAGAAAATAATTTCAAACCTTGAAGATCAAAATATTGAACTAACTGAGGCTGACAAAAAAAAAAGAGAAAATTCTCAAAAATAATGACCAAAGCCTTTGAGAAGGATGAAACTATGTAAAGAAACAAAATTTCCAAGTGATTGGTATCCACGAAACAGAAGGAGAAATTGAGAACATCCTAGAACAAGCCTTCCATGAAGTCATCCAAGAATACTTCCCATATCTCACTAGAGAAGCGACCATCCAAACGTAAGAGATGCAGAGAACCCCTACAAGATATTATATGAGAAGACCATCCCCAAAACACATAGTAATCCATTTCACACGGTAAGAATGAAAGAAAAAAGCCTAAAGGCAGCTGGAGAGAAAGATCAGACTACTGGCAGGGAAGATCCATCAGAACTGCAGCATACTTCTCAGCAGAAACCACTTAAGCCAGAAGAGACTGGAGTCCCATCTTCAGCATTCTCAAATATCAGCAATTCCAGCCAAGCATTTCCTACCCTGTCAAGCTAAGCATCATCAGTGATGGAGTATTAAAATCCTCCCCAGAAATCAAATCCCTTGGATAATATGCCACCTCCAGATCATCTCTTCAGGAAATACTTAAGAAAACTTTGAGCACAGAAACAAAAGATTTTTTCCACTCATTGCAAAAATGCATAAGAATTAACAGAGAATACAGATCACTCACTAAAAAAAAAAGAAATGAAGCAAGTAACCTCTTAGGAGCCTTATGACAGGGATAAACTTTCACATATCAATAATTAACTTGAACCTGAATGGTCTAAATACAGCAATAAAAACGTATAAAGTAGCAAGCTGGATAAAGAAACATGATCCAACATTCTGTTGCCAGGAAACTGATCTCTTTGAAAAGGATATTCACAAGCTCAAAGTAAAGGGTTGGAAATTGGTTTTCCTGGTGAATGGAAACAAAAGAGAGCAGGGATAGTTATTCTTATATCAGATAAATTAGACTTCACACCAACAATATTTAAAAAGGACATGGGAGGATACTACCTAATGATCAAAGATTCAATTCACCAGCAAGAAATCTCCATCTTAAATATATATGTACCCAAAGCAGGAGCACCTAGATTGATAAAACAATTCCTACATAAACAAAGAGATGATATAAACAGCTATGCAATCATAGTCAAAGACTTTAATACTCCACTAACAGCCTTAGATAGATTGAGGTAAAAAATCAACAAGGAGATCTGGAACCTTAGCTCAACACCAGATCAACTGAACCTAATAGACATCTATAAAGTACTCCACCCAACAAACACAGAATGCACATTTTACTCATTTGCACATGGAACACATTCCAAGATGGTTGGCATTCTCAGGGGAAAAAAAAGGTGTAAACAAATTCCAGAAGGCTGAAATAATACCAAGTTTCTTCTCAGATTACAGTGGAATACAAATAAATATCACCACTGACAAGAGACCTCCCAAACACACAAAGACATAGAAAATAAACAGCATGCTGCCAAATGACTTCTGGGTTAACACTGAAATCAAGACAGAAATGAAAAGATTCCTGGAAACAAATGAAAACAAAGACATGGCATATCCAAACCTCCGGGATACTATGAAATCAGTGTTGCAAGAGAAGTTCATCGCAGTCTACACTCACATCAACAAAATAATGGGGGCACAAGTAAACAGCCAAGTGTCACACCTAAGGAAGCTGCAAAGACAAGAACAATTAAATTCTAATTTCAGTAGCAAAATCCACATTTCCAAGATTAAGTCACAATTATAGGGAATAGAAGACAAAAATAGCATAGACAGAATCAATAAGACAAATGGCAACCTGGTGTTCAGTTTCCATGTCTTTGTGTGTTTGGGGATTGTGTTTTTTATTTGTTTCTTAGCCAACTTGCTGTTGGTGTATAGAAATACAACTGTTTTTTGTCCATTGATTTTGTATCCCAAGACTTTACCAAAGCCGATTATCAAAGTAAGGACGTTTCTGACAGACTCTCTAGGGTTTTCTAGGTACAGGATCCTATCGTCTCCAAAGAAGGAAAACTCAACTTCCTTTTTTCCTATTTGAATACCTCTGATTTCCTTCTTTTACCTGATTACTCTGGCTAGAAGAAAACGAAGGGAACACCCTTCTGGATATTGAAGAAGGCAATTAATTAATGACCATGTCCTCAAAAGCAATTGCAACAAAAACAGAGATAGACTGGTGGGATCTTATCAAACTGGAAAGTTTGGAACCGACCCAGATGCCCATCGAAAGTAGACTAGATAAAGAAAATGTAGTACATGTACATGATGGAATATTATGCAACCATAAAGAAGAACAAAATCACAGCCATCACATGAACTAGGATGCAGTTGGAAACCATTGTACTAAGTAAACAATTGCAGAAACAAAAAATACCACACGTTTTCACTCATACACAGGCCCTGGACACTAGTTACATTAGCACAGGGGTGAGACCTGCAGACACTAAATGCTGTTAGGAAAAGAAGGGAGGGAGCAGGGAGGGGCACAAGACAACACTCTGGGTATCTGGTCCACTAATGGAGGAGAGATGACCAATTAGAATCCAAAATGTCACCTGTATGTTGCCTATGTATGTACTAAGTCCCTATTTGTACCCAATAATTCTAAAAAAAAAAAAAAAAAATTCAAGAACTGTATTTACTCATCATTGTATATGTGCCTAGACTTAAAATTATATATACACATATAAGTACACATATGCTAAAACATATATGTTTTATACACACACACACACACACACACACACACACACACACACAAATTTCCCAGTTTTGTTTTTGAACTTTGTAGACTTCTCTAAAACAAAACCTTTAACCATATGAAACAAGTGATGTGGCGATAAGAAATGAGAGTATACATCTGAGACTTATTACATTCTTTTGGTATTACACATCAACTGTTACTTCCTTTTAATGGGAACTTCTGCTGTGATCACTGCTTCCCCTCAGAGTCTACAATAGTTTTTTTACTCATCATGATCCAGAGAATATCTAATATAAGAAAGTATTTAAACAGGATAATAAACAGATATTTCCACATTTCTTTCTAGCCATAGTTTTCATTAGTTACTAAATGAGAAGGACTTATAATTTATAATTGTCAATCATTAAGTGTTGGTTACAACTTTGTATGTTTAAGTTGCATATGATGCTATTTAGATGAAGCATTTTTAGTAAATCTTTTTATCACTTTTAAAAATTAGGAGTTAAACAACTCTTTCAGGTATTGATAAGGAAAAATATTAGAATCAACATAGTCTTAAAAGACACTGACATTGTAGATTCTGGTGCTCACCCAATGTGGAGATGAACATGGTTTGCCATACAATGCAAATACTCTAAATTACTCTCTTTCATACAGTTATCTCAAAGGAATTAATATACCATGACTCTCTACAAAATTTTCTATACTGGAGAATTTGGAATATTGTGTCTGAATAGGTACTATTTTGTTTAAGACCATTTTTCTTAGACTACACCATATACCTTTGATAGTAGAAAGAGAACACCCATTTTCCAAGAAGTCTTTACACATGACAGGTGACCAAGTCTAGTCAACTATCTAAGAGGTGGAAATATTTTGTGATTTGGACCTGGATTCATTTAAACTCTTTGTCACTCAATACCTTCATCTACAAAATAATGATATTAACATTGACTTTTTTCAGAGGAAGAAAAGATATTATGTTTAAGACAAAAATCTTGAAACACTGCAGAGTGTTCTACAAACTCTAGTTTTTATTATTGATGACTGTCAAAGATGACTTTGTCAACTTATGTAAAATGTCTTTGTTTCTAGAGCTCTGATACCCAAGAAGATATTGTAGAGAAAAAATTGCAGTATTGTCTTGACTATTTTTATGTTTCCTTCAGGATTGCCACCTGCTCTCAGCAACCATAACCTTTCCAAGATGGATTTGCTGATACTTACATCACAGTGTTATGATTGGTTTGAAAAACTTTACTGGTTCTTTTGTTGTAATGTCTCAAACCTACTTTCCCCTTTATCCATGAATAAGAGGCAAGGAATAAATGCTATAAGCTAGAAAACTGTGAAAGCTAGTCACTGGCAGTGGCACATATTCAATAGTGTCACTGTTCAGATCTGCATCTCATATATTACTCTAAAAAACGAAGTTCATTTATTTGAGTTAGCTGTTTATTTCTTCTTTGAAGAAAGCTTTCTAGGATGTGTCATTTCTCTCTCTCTCTCCCTCCCTCTCTCTCTCTCTCTGTGTGTGTGTGTGTGTGTGTTAGTGTGAGATAAAAACAATGATAAACTAATTAAAAATTTTAATAGCAAATTATGAGAAAGCTCTTTTGTCAGCTTATTAAAATTGTTTTATTTGCTTCAAGAATTAGAAAATTCTGATTGCAAGCAACAGTGTTTTAAATCCAGTATTTTTGCAATAACACTGGATTTAAACATTATTTCCAAGGTTCTACATTCACAGACAGAATTATACCATAACAAACTCAAATAAAAGTGTTATAAATTGAATAGATGTTAAAATTAACAATTGAGGTTTCCATAGACTATTTTTTTAAATAATAAGAGTCCTGAAGATTAGTTGAGATACCAAAATAGGACTTTGGAAAGGTTGTCACAACGTTGGGATTTTGTTCTGACTGCAGTAGTTTAACTTCTACAGTAGACTGAAGATTTTGGAGAAAAAAAGACACATTAAAATCTTTAAGTTGGGTCACATAGTCTGACAGACTCTGCCTTACACAATATCACTGATGCTAATATGCAAGAGAACAGCTTCAGTCGGGTTCAGGGTACCCCAAAGGTGGAGACAGCGTCAGCGATTGGTGTGGGGGGAGAAGAGAGAAAAAAAGAGACTGGACTCCAGTCTAGTGCAGAAGCGAATGAGTGTTATTGGGAAGTACAACGGGTCTTTTATACACAAAGTCAGATGTGGGAGGGGCGTCCCCCACCCACCAGAAACCTTAATCCATGAAAACTTAATCAATGATTGCCTTTAAACCCTTTACATATGATAATCTTAAAATTCCATAACAAAGGATAACCTAATCTGTGACTGACATGTTCTATAAACCTTTTTCATCCTAAGCTGATTGATTTATGCCAAGTTAAACAATTCTATAGAAGCTTAAGTATTTACTTTACAAATGAAAGTGGTCCATCCCAGAATGTTTGGAATGTGGCCCAGTTCACGGTGGACTACCTGCAAGTAACCCAGCCGCATTCTTTCAACAAAATGGCTGTCTTCTAAAAGTGTATTCTACAATTCACACCTTCAATAAATCCTAAGATCATGACCCAGAAGCCTGTGACCAATACTAAGGCTCTTAGATGTGACACGAGTTTGAATTATAAGTTGTGTGAAAGCCAAAACTGCAGTTTGTAGAAGAATGGGCAATGAGCTTCTAAAGTTAGCTTGTGTTCATCCTGATCTCAGAGTTTCTTTGTTTTGAGCTCACAGGAGCCTAATCTGGTTAGTGCTGAGTAGAAAGGGGGAGAAAATGGGGTCAATAGCTCCTGAACACATCCTAGTGGTCTTGGAGTCAACGGCCCTTCCTGATCCCTAACGCTCAGTGGGCCTCCGTGGCTGGTTCCCAACACTAATATGTAATAAATATATGGCTTTTGACCTTCTTTATGCCTCCTTCTTTTATTTGCCTACTTTCCTCTTGTTTTTTCCCCACTGCTTTGTTTGATTCTGATTCTAACTCACCTATCCATTAAAAGGAAAAAAAAAAAGAATATCTCAGACATTAAATGAATATATTTTTTAAATATTCAAAGTTTTGCCATCGATATTCAATATAACTGCTTGTTAGAAAAAGAATGATTCTTTGAAACTTGTTTAAGTTTTTAGAAGTTAAAAACTAGATTATACTGTGGGAGGAAATAAAATGTACTGTACTGGTTGTGACTGAAAATCCATAGTCAGACTTACTTGAAAATCAGTCATGTGTCAACATTTATCACTTTTATTATGGTTTGATCTCACTAAATCACAATCTGAAAAACGGGTATAATATCAAACTTACTACAGATGTTATTATGATAATAACTGAGATTATAAATGAAAGGTGCTTAAGTCAGTTCTTGGCTTGTAGATCACAATATATGTCAATGGTTGTTTTAGTTCCTGATGCTTTTTGGAAGCATATTATCTATAGTCAGGAAACCTGTGTGTTGATTATTTCACTAAGTTCTCTTGGCTAGATATTCTTTAGAAAAACTTCTTATTTTCTAGAGTCTTAATTTATCTTATTTGAAAATGGAAATGATAACTATATTAAGAATAACAGAAATATATCAGACAACATATTATTATACTACAGTAATGAAACTTTCCCAAGTCTCAGTGGCTTAAAATAATAGAAGATGACTTCTCGTGCATGCTATCTGTTGATTGCAAGTCAGCAGCAGGCTCTGTTGCAAGTCATTGCCAACCTTCTTCTGGGACCCAAGATGATAGAGCAGCCACTATCAGAGACATTACTAGTCACCAAGGCAAAAACAAACAAACCGCAACAACAGCAACAACAACAACAACAACAACAACAACAGCAACAAACCATGGAAGGCACACACTAACTCACAAAACACCTTCCTGGAAGCAATATCCATCATATTTTAAAAATTACATTTCATAGAACAAAGTAAGAAACATGACTGCACCTGACTGTAAATGGGTGGGAATGGACAAAGTTTATCATGAATCTAAAAGAAAGAAACCAGTATATCTGTAGATGACTCTAATATCTACAACAATAACTATTTTGATTAAAGAAAATCAGACAAATTCATAGCCTTTGCACAACTTGGATGCAGTTGGAAACCATCATACTAAGTGAACCATTGCAGAAACAAATAACTGAATACCATATGTTCTTACTCATAAGTGGACCCTGAACAGTAGTCACATTAGCACAAGGATAGGGTTGGCAGTTGCTGAACACTGCTAGGGGAGAGAGAAGGAAGGGAGGAGGGAGAAAAGTAATTAACAATGCAAAGGGTACCTGGTCCGCTACCAGGGGAGTGAGAGTCAGCTAGAAACCCAAACTTTACCTGCATGCAGCCTACTTTGGAAGTAAATCATCACTTGTACCCCACAACCCTATAATAAGTAAATAAAATTAACAAATAACATTAAAAAAAAAAGAAATCATGTCTAGGACATAATTTTGTAAATTTAAAAATATACACATGGTGTATATCACCACTAGAATTTTGAAAGAAAAACTATTTTATATTCAGCTTGTATGTGTTTTTAAACCAGTATTTTCTCTATCTTCTAGATTTACTTGAAATAATTTTATTTCACTCTGTATCAAAGTCAATATTTTAGCATTCATTACTCAGTTGATTGAAAGACTAAACTGATGGCTTATTTCAAAGTAGCCTCTTCAGACCCACCACCTCGAGTCCTGAGTAAAGGACTCTGAAAGCTGCACATGAACTATATGCACTTTTTAGTTCCCTTCTTGATTATTGACTCTCTGATAACTGCCTTTAGAAAATGAGTATTAAATAAAATTTAAATATTCTAACATGATACACTGCACAAATATTATGAGGCTGGAATAGTATAATAGCGTGAGAGAATGCAATGTTCCATATTGATCAGGAAATTATTTAACAGTGAGCTCTGCTTTCCTGACACTCCTCATTCTCTGCTGCCTTTTTTCATACCCTCTGTTTCTCACTTATCTATCAGTTTTTCACTAATTGTCATACAAGCAGGTCAATCTGTGCTCTCTGTATTGGTTAGTACTCCAGGCCTTAATAGAGTAATATTTGTTATGATACTTTCATGAGAAATGATTAACACACATGGCTATCCTTAAGTAACAAGTGCTTAATTACCTCATCATTTAATGATTTTTCCCCAATAAAGTGGTCATTTTACTAAATATCAGATGAAATGTTTTTACGTTTAGGGAATTTTTGTACATTCTTCAAATTTTAAAATACATACATGATGCATTTTTAACACATTTTATTTTCAACACCATGAAATCAAATAGCATATTAGTAAATATGTTTTAGCATGCATACATCTGCTTTAATATGAAAAGCCCTAGCATCACACTTAACAACAATTAATAAAGGAAACATAAAGAAAGCTATGTATAATCCTGTTTTTAGTTGAACAGATTGAATCCCACACTCATCTCTCTGGCACCCTGGAAAAAAT
The DNA here is from genome assembly GCF_000164805.1 of Carlito syrichta. Lineage (NCBI taxonomy): Eukaryota > Metazoa > Chordata > Mammalia > Primates > Tarsiidae > Carlito > Carlito syrichta. Next base: position 77,557 of record NW_007173525.1, on the reverse strand, counting down.
GTTTTTTAACGTTGATTTTAAATGGACAGCAACTATCTCCCTAGGGAAATATTTTCAGCAGAAAATCCAGGAGTCCTATAGTCAATAATAAAAGAAAACATTGTGAGAAATGGGAAAAAGATCTTCTGAATAAATACATAGGTCACGAAAAAATGATATACTTAGAAGCATTTTTATGGTATCTGTACATTCTCTTTTCAGGACTGGATTTATCAGAGAAACGTCCAGCAACATGCAACTTGGTGTGATACTATGACATTCAAAAGGATACAAATTTTCTGAGCAAGGTTGTAAATGATATAAAATATCTTCTTTTAAATCGGAGCTTATACAGTTATATCAACTAACCCTATAGTTGTAGCACACGTTAAAGTAACTATAAACAATAATGTTTTCAACTAATAATATCTGGAATAGTTTTTTTTTTTATCTTGTAATAGGTAAGTTCAGATCACCCCATAACCAGAGTGTAATGAAATTGTCAACATTTTCTTCATTTCTTCTTTTCCTGACAAATGGTGTGAACATATCACCTTTTTCTCTTAATGGAAAACCTAACTGGAATACATCAAAATGCTATTAGGTTTTTCATTTTCTTCTACAATGCAATGCTGGGGAATGCATGCAGCCTTCATCTGGGCACCACTGTGGAATATTCCTTGTCCCTGATAAAATGACTGCACAAGAAAATCAAGCAGAATTGTTCTCTGGCTTATATTGCTGCTCCTTTGTTACAGTCTCTTCAAGAATGTGTGCAGGGTGATTATCTGTGCTGTAGGAATACACATGGGTTATGTTAACCAAAATGTGTTTAAAATTTTACCCAAGTAATTTTAATGTGCAAACATATTCAATGAAAAAGTCTTCATGTCCAACACTACTTATGCATAAGCTGTATTTTGGAATAAAAGAAAGAGCAGCAACATAGACAGCTTGCCATAAGTTTCAAAAGACACTTATTGCAATATTATGTAGGAAGAGGGAAAAATAAAATCAAGTGCCCTTACCCCATGGGAAATATCTGTAGCCTATTCATTGTTTAATTTATTTTGTCCTGAACTAAACCGATAATAGAATATAAAATAAAATCAAGTGAGTATACATGAGGCATATACACAGTATAGGATAAGGACATTTCTTCTATCCATAAAATTTTACCTATGGACCATGATGATTAAAATAAAAAGTAACATTTTGTTGTAATGACGGTTTAACAAGAAGAAAACATTAAGTAATATTTTTGTTGACCTCACAAGCAATTTGATTACCTTGCTACAAAGTAAAAGCAAGAATACTTAAAATGAAGTGTATATATATTTCCCCTATAACTTCAATTTCTAAAGAAGTAGTTATAGAGCAGAAACATGGGGTTTTTAGTAAGCCACACAAATTACATGTCATTTTTAAAGAGGAGATCCAGTGCAATATCAGTAATCTGATAATTTAAGTTTCCATATAACTTATAGAAAAAATAGTTTAAAGCTATCTTGAAACACCTTGGGATTCAGCACAATAAAAATTACTTTTTGCTTACTTGTATCAATCAGTTCTAAATACTTTAAATTGTTATTAAATTAAGACACAATTGAATATTTTCTTCCAGGTGTATTATTCTTGACAATGCTTTAGCGATTCTTCAAGTAACGTCTGAAGAGTGGTATCTTGATTCGTTCTGATTGACAGGTCCAGAGAAGCATTTCTCCTAATGCTTAGGAAGAGCAATAAATATTTTCTTGGGGATCTTGTTATGATTTATTTTTAAAATCCTAACTAGAGTTATGGGAAGACTTCATAGTGAAACATTTTCATTTTATTTCACCTCAACAAAAATGCAGCAGCTGTGTCCTGAAACTCATTTCAAGAACAAAAATGATGCCACAGGATTCAATAACTGAACTTCCTAAAACAAATGGCTATTAAGAACACAGAATACAGTTCTTTCCATCCCCAAATAATTTGCCACTAAACATCGGACAGACATTCTAAGACCAGAGCAAACATATTTATGCTTACTCTCTTCTTCTTTTATGTGTCTAAATAATTTAAAGGCCAAAACTAATGTTATGCATCACATTTTCCTAAGAGAAGAAATTTTATAGGGAAATTTGTCTTTAAATTGAAAATCAGAAATTAATAATATTCTAATGTATTATATATGCTATATATTTCTATATATTATATATAGATATATAACTAATATATCTATATATATTAATGCACATATATAATGTATTATGTGTGTAATATATACATTGCCACCATTAGTGTGGTTTGAGGGCTACTCAGCTACTGTCCCCAATTTTGGTTGGTTTAAGGTTGAATAGTGCCTGAAGAGAAATTTATACTTTTTGTTCAGACTCATCAATATGGTGTAGCTACTGTTCCAGTCTCAAAAATATTTTCAAACAAAGAAAATATAAAATAAAATGCACCTAGAAATCAAATGTTGAGGTCATTAGCTACCACTGTTTGGGTTTGCTGTAATAACATCCCAATTGCACACATGACAATGTAAATAGCATTGTTCATTATGCTCTGTGCGGCAATTTGGCTTTTCGAGGTTACCGTACCTTGATTTACTCTGTTAAAAGAGAACATTTTCTAAGCATCAGATCCACACTGTTTCAGGACCCATTGTACTCTTCACTGGCAGCATCTGTGAAAACAGTATGCAATGACATATTGAACAAAAAATCCTGAAATTCTATCATTAAAAAAAAAAAACCTTTAGAAAATAAATGTCACAATCTTCTATTAAGAAAATTAAAGAAAGGCAAATTAAAAAACTGGCAACTGTAAGTCTCATCTTTTGGTGCATTTTGTTGCTATGACAGATTTCTCAGGTTTTATTATTTGTGTGACATTTATTTGTTTTATTTTTAATTATAGATGTGAAGTAGCTGCCTCACTGATTCATTTACTTCAGCATTAGCTGCTTACGGTAGTGCTCAATCCACTAGATATCTGTCACAATTTTGGATTGGATACCCATTATCGAGATTGATAGCAGTTATCAAACCTCAAAATACGTGTGTGTTCTCTTTTAAATATTAGCTGTCAGAGTGTGATAAGTTGTGTTGGGTTGTATGGAGCAGAGTTGAACATATGACACAGTGAGGCTTAGTTTTAAAGACGAACACACTTTATAGCTGAAATCCATGACAAAAGAGAAAGGCAGGCAGAATGCCAACATGTGCAGAAGACAAACACTAGGGTTCAGTAACCATTCCAGATAAAGGAAAACAATTTGACCTTTCTACTTCTGTCTTATGTAATGATTTGTTTAACTTTTAGCTTAAAAAAGTGTAAAAAGGAGAAAGTACAGAGTGATTCTTGTACAATGGTAACATGAGCTTTATTATAAGTTCTCAGGGAGGGGGTTCTGCCAAATAATTATGAAATTATTGAAATATGCATTCTGTGCAATGTCATATTTTATAAAAATATGAAAAATCTTCCACTTTATAGTTAATTAAAATCTGTATGTAACTCTGGGAGCTCAGTTTTTAAAGATTTTAGTTTGAATATTTTACTTAGCCACATGTGATATCTTAATGTTAAACACTACCTATCATCACCTTAGAGGAAGCACATATTGGCATATATAAGCTACAGCATATTTATTTTGTCTTAACAATTTTATTTGTTCCATTAAAAAATGATCCCTAAATATTTTGCTTACAAGTTTTTCTGCAGAAATTTGCACATTAATTCTATCTGATTGGCTACTAGATAGCCTTGATGGTATCCTTGCAGAAGAGACAGCTCTAATAAGGAAACTCTGACACAATGTTGCTTCTTTAATGACTACTTTAAAAGTATATCATTGTCTCTTTTTCCACAAGATCCAGTGAATATACTATTTTGACAAAGACTACTGATAATTTTATTACTATTATGTTTTATATCTTTAAAATTTACTAGTGAAGAGTTCTCTTTTAACCAAGTATAGCAGTCTTTTAATTAAGCAGAAACTTGCAAAGGATGGCTTTTGCAGAGGCTGAATTGCTTCCTGAGACCTTTATGAAAAGGGCAGGGTGTTAAAACAAACCTCCCACTTTTATTTTCAAAGAAGAAAAAAATCAGAGCTAAAGATAATCTCTCCATTAGTATTGTTAATAGTGTTCAGTTTTCTTGACATGTCTTAGAAGCAGACAGACTTGTCATGAACATCACATTTGCAAGCACTGTCACAGCTTCTGAAGGCTCTGGAGAAAGCACGGAAGTGTGTTAACAGTAACTGAGAGTGGCCTTTGGGGAACAATAGGCTTACCTTAGACTGTGCCCGGCTTTTCAAAAAACAAGTTGCTATATTATACTCTATACTCACGTTAGGGCTCATGTAATACTTGACCCAGCCTCATTTTTTGAAGTACCGTTTTCAATTCTAAACTCTTTTCTCATCCCCTTTGGATCATCTAATTTGAGTTTTACAGCATCTACCGACAGAACAGTGATTCCAGTATGCGTGTCCAATGGTTTCTTGTACAAGGGATTAGCTACTCAGGTTGGTGGATATGTTTTCCATTTTCTCCAAAATATTTGACTTTTTAGTTCTGCTAAGTCTCCTAGCGCTTGGGTGTCATAAATAATTATCTAATAAAACCTATGATGTTAAGCTAATAGCTTTAGATGATCCCAAGATTTTCAGAACAATTGTGCCTCGAAACTCCTCAAGCATGTTGGAAGCACTTGACAAGTACAATATGAAATTTTTACAGAATCTGGTCTAACCAGGGTATAATTTCTGTTTCATTGTTCTGTTGTATAATTAATCTGTTCTATGTTGCTGGTGTCACTGAACAAAGAACTTTGCATGGCAGTTTATTCATGCGGGCTGGCCAAGGGGATGAGCTACGTTTACATGACTGTATTTTGTTCCAGTAGAGAAGTAGCAGCAAGATAATCAGTTTGAATAAGTAATGAGCTAGGATATTGTTTCCAGATTTTTTTTGCCTTTTGTCATGTAAGGCCCTAAATGACATACTTTTGTAGAATTAAGCAAGGACTAACTGAGTTTGGCATCTAATCTGTTTTCCTCAGTAGATGATTTTATCCATTGCCTATATCCATTGGGAGTCCACGCTCCCCATCATATAAACATTATGTGCTCTATTTTGTTGTAGAAATGATATAAAATTTTATTTCAAAGGTGAAATATTAAATAAAACACTATGCATATTCATATGAAATGAATATACCACATGAAATAGTTATATAAAATAATATACTAAAGAAAAATCTCTAAGAGAAAATAAGCAAGATTTACACACAAATATAGATATACTAACATAGCCAGAAAAAAGACTATTATAACTTTTGGGTATGGTAAATATGCTTTAAAAAATCTCTCTCTTTTTTCATTTGTAGTGATAAACTTACTGCACATGGCAATGATCATGAGGAACATATTTTGCCCTATTCTATTTTGAATCCACAGGATGGAAATTATTTTGTAATGGGACGTTTACTGGGTATGTGTCCATATAGATCTATAGATAGAACTATCCATCAATGCATGCAAGCCAACCATGTAGATTCTTAATTTCAAATATGGCATTAGGGCATTGCAATTATGAAACAGAAGACACAGTAAGATACATAAAAATAAAAAGAGTAATTCCAGTATTTTAGCTGTTAAAATGTGCTACACATGAAAACCATAACAGAGACTTCTGGAAGAAATTTACTATGTTTTGTTATATTTGAGTGAGTTGAGTGAATACTCAAACATTTTCACAAACATTATAAACCCGGAGGAAAATGTTATCAAGTTATTAGAACTCAAATTTATAATATCATATAACATCCATCTATATGTGTGTATATATACATACTCACACAAACATATTAATATGGACACACGCACATATCAATTTGATCAGTTTTTTCCTTTTTAAATTTAATTGAAAGATATTTAAAATAAAAAGAATGGGAAGAAATGATAACAAAATTGCTCCTATCCATGATACAAAGAAACATGAAATAAATATAATGTTATTGTAGGCATTAGAAACCATTGTGGTTTTTTTAGCCTCAAAGAAACTCAGAGAAGTAATAAGGTTTCATCTGTTGTTATTTTTCTCCCACTGAGCAGACCTCTCCAACTCTCGGCTCTGATGCTTAAGGAAAGTAAAGCACAGCAGTTGAATTTCACCCACTCACACTCTACCTGACTTGTGGATAAAGATAACAGTTCTGGTCCCTGTTACTTTCAGTTCTTTCCCTAAGATGACTTAATTAATAACAAACAGAGTAAGCAATAAAAAATAAGGTTGAAGCTTGTGCTTTAGTATGAACATAAACTGTGCCTTATATATATTCAAATTCATGACTAGTTGGGAGAAATATTCATGACTAATATTAAACTAAGCCCAGAATTAGGCAAAATGCAAGAGACATATATTGAAGTGAGCATTTTATTATGTGCCATGTCAGTCAGATTAAAGAAAGGAGTGCATGACACCGACAGGATATTGCATGTATATCAAGCAATCTATTTATATGTGACAGGGAGGGTTTGATTTCTGGAAAGAATGACAACTCAATGAAAAAGCTGCTCACTTTCAGAATTACTATAGTATAAGTGTACATTTTTAAGATGGAATTTTAAATTGCAATTAACAAAATGTAGATAAATATGCTTAGGAATGAATAGTGACATACATAAATAAAAGGAAGGGCAGAGAAAGCTGTATAAGACGCAAAGGTTTTTCCAGTCATCATTGCCAGGGCCCCCCACAGAATGCTGGTGAATGCTTGCTATGTCTCTTAACAAACTAATGACAAAACATTTAAAATAAGTTGAAATTATTTGGTACTCAAATAGAAGGGTGTGGGTGTGGGAAGGAATGAAATTGCCACATGGGAAACACTAGAATATAAAATATAAACACTACTTTGTTATAAGCAATAGTTAATCAGGAAATGATTCGATTTATAAAAAACAGTGTTATAATCTTTATACTGGCACTTTTTCAGATAGCATAATATATTTTGTTCTATAAGAAGTGTGGTTTTATTCCTTTAATTTCTTGACTCTATTCCCTCATTTATTAAGGGATAAGGAACGAAAGAAGAGAGGTACTAGTGCTAAAACCTTATAATCACTATTTGCCTTTCATGAAAGTGGTCTATACTATGGGGAAAGGGATGTACTTGATGGGAGGGGACAAAGAGAGAGAGAGAGAGAGAGAGAGAGAGACGGTGGGGGGGGGGCTAAAATTGAAATCATTAACTTCATTACTAATGTGCAGGGAAACAAATGCTTTGAGTTTACAATAATTCAATCATTATACTTGGATGCTCTTATCAGGTACTGAGATAAGACAAAAGAATGATCAGTGGTCAATTGACTTTATTTCCTTTTCTTAAACTCTAGTATGACTTTTACATGTTTCTAGGATTAGCTGAGCAAACCACACAGAGACCACCTGACGAGCAGTCTATAAAGTATGTTAAATGAGAAAAGCAGAGGTTGGGCGTTGTGCTTGTCAAGCGGGGCTCTCATAGCAGCAGCGGGAAGAGCTATGGCTTAAACTCTTCTCTCTTGCATTTCCTGAGATTTAGGCAATATCCAAGTGGTGCATGTGGGGGAGCTATAGGACAGATGCAGTCAGAGCTGGCTTGCACATCAATAATGGCGAACTGTATTTTCACATAACCTTTCCTTCTTTGTTCAAAAGGGGACTTCCATTTTAAACTGTAATCTCTGACTTTTGAAATGGACATTAAGGAATCTTGCCGACAAATACTATGGTCTGATTTTCTTTTTCTCTCCTTCTTGCCGATTTAAAAGAAAAACATCATGGCAGCATTATGTGCAGGTAAAAGATACCAGACCTTCAGTAGACTATTAAGCTTTCTACTCCAAGATTTCTGATGAGATCAAGTTTTTAGGAAATGTGAAACAGAGTTGCACACTGACGTTGTGGGTCAGTGTACACTGGCCACACATACTCAGCCATTTCCACAATATACTAACTAAGATATTGGTTTGAATATTTTCTACTTTCTATATTCATTTACACTTTACTTGATTATCTGTAACTTCTGAATGTATTGTCAATGCCATTTTAATCTTGAATGGATATTTGAAATTGTGACAACAACAATCACCAAATTATAGCCTAGGAATGATAAAACCCTAATGTACAAGTTAAGGTAAGAGATATTATTTTTGTAACGAACTGATCATTGTAACACAGTCTTGATAATTCCAAGATAGACAAACTTATTAATGTTTCATTGGCAATATAACTTAGGACACCCACTGCAACCCCTCCTTGCTCCCTAAACTTCTCCTTGAAAGTAACACTTTTTGCCTGCATTCATGATACTTAGCGCACTGATTATTAGAAAAAAATATCCTTTCTCAAGTAACATGGTACACTTTGGTCCCTATATGATACATCTCCACAATTAAAAATATGTAATGTGTGGTTTCTCTTATTAGATAGCTTCAAATAATTCCAAGATTTTAAGGAAAATATTGAAAATTCAAATCTTTAAAATATTTATAGAAAATATAGAGGAAAAGGAGATGGAATAAACAACAGTATTCTTTAGGGTTTAGTTACAAGCAGGGCCTTAATATTTTCTCATGGATATGCCTACATGTGCCATGGACAGAGTTCAACCACATCTGGCATATGTACCTAACAAATGAAAATCAGGAGGTAGTTAGTCTTCTGGTGAAGCAATTTTAGTATAGTACACCTCCTATTAAATTCAGGGCAAGGCTTCTCTGAGTAAGAAATAGAGAAGTGGTTGCTTTTTTGCTTGTTTGTTTCTTTTTTTATAATATGAAAAGGCACGGGATAGTTGAAGATTAAAAATTGTCTCTTTTACAGTGTGTGTGTGTTTATAACAAAGTATCATATATATTATATATTTATATGTATTTATGTATAATAAAGTATCATATTGCATAAATAGAAACAATTATTTGTAAACTTTTGAAAAAATATATAAATATACATCCAAAAATATTGACTGTAAAAAAGCATTGGAGTAGTTTATGTTCCAATAACTTGGTTAGTTTAGAAAAGCAAGCAGATGCTTATGAGCATAGTAAAATCAAATTTTAAATATGTATATTATTTTCTTTATGATGATATTGTTCCTGGTTTCCTTATATGTACTATTGTAGTTGGAGAATAAAAGCTTTTTCTGAACTGTGGTCTTTTGTCTTCTCAATATATTGAAGTCTGTCTTCTCACAAAGTTGTTGCTGTTACAAATCTGCCTCTATGCCTCTCCAGATGTAAGGAGACTTTGCTCAGACACTCCCCTCCATCTGATAAGAAATGAGTGCACCGAGTCGTGTCGGAAGTGACAAATGCTTGATTGTGTTGTCTCAGAAGCAACACCAAAAATTCTTTTTTAATCAAAATATGTTCTATTGGTTAAGTAACATGAGTAAATAGTCATTAGACAATAACGATATAGCTAATATGAAGAAATGAAAGCATTTTATAAGTATGATAATTTAAAACTAGTTTACTGATGCCTAACTAGTAAGAAATATGAAAACGTCAGCTTTGTTTTGTCTCACATGTTCTAGTAATGTTTTATTTATAGTTCATTTTCTTCACTAATTTCACTTTACTAGTTATATTGCTACTAGTTATGCAGTGTTTGCAATTATTTTGGAGGTATGCAGACAATGAATGACTAGACAAAAACTTATGGGGAATACTGGAAAAATATACATGCTCACCAATGAATAATCAAAGCCTAGTTCAGTTCTTGTTTTATAAGAAACAACTTATGAATTGTTTAACAAATTAATAAATGAATTACAAACTGAACAAACATGTGAACATGAAAATTTGAATGTAGATTTGGAAAAAAGTGAAACAAAAATCAAAATTTGACTTGAAATCATGATAGTTATTGAATGTTATTGCATATTATTTCAGGCATACTTCATTTTGTTGCACTTCACTTTATTGTGCTTTATGGACTCCTAGCATCATTTTTTTTTTTTTTCCAACAGCATATGTTCATTTCATGTTTCTGTATCTCATTTTGGAAATTTCCACAAATTTCCATTTTTTTTTCTTTATTACATATTTTATGATGTTGTGTGATCAGTGATCATTGATATTACTATTGTTAATGGTTTTGTGGTGGTGCCTTGAGCCATGCCCATATAAAATGGCAAACTTTATTAATAAATGTTGTTCTGTGCATTCTGACTGCTCTACTCATTGATCATTCCCTTGTCTCTTTCCTCAGGTCTCCCTATTCCCTGAAGTACAACAATATTTAAATTAGGTCAATCAATTAATTAGCATTACAAAGGCACTTAAGTGTTCAAGTGAAAAGAAGGATTGCATATATTCCACTTTAAATCAAAAGCTACAAATAATTAAGCTTAATGAGAAAGGCATGTGGAAAGCTGAGGTAGGTCCAAAGCTAAGCCACTTGGACTAAACAGCCAAGTTGAAAATGCAAAGAGCAAGTTTCTGAAGGAAATTGAAAATGCTCCCTCAGTGGATATGCAAATGGTAACAAAGCAAAACAAACTTATTGTTGATATGGAGAAAGTTTTAGTAGTCTGGATAAAAGACTAAAGCAGTCAACAACATTCCCTTAAACCAAAACCTAATCCAGAGCAAGGTCCTAGCTCTCTTCAATTTTATGAAATGTGAGAGAGGTGAGAAATCTGCAGAAGAAGAATTGGAAGCTAAAGAGGTTGGTTCATGAGGCTTCAGAAAACAAAGTCATTTTCACAACAAAAAATGCAAGGTGAAGCAGCAAGTGCTGATAAGGAAGCTACAGCAAGTGATGCAGTTCTAGCTAAGATTATAGATGAAGGCAGTTATACTAAATGGCAGAGTTTCAGTGTAGATGAAACTTCCTTCTATTATAAAAAGATGCCATCTTGAATTTTCTTGTTTGCAAAGGAGGAGTCAAGGTTTAACTCCTAAGCTTCAAAGGAAAGGCTGACTCTCTTGCTAGAGGTGAATGCATCCGATGACTTTAAGTTGAAGCCAATGTTCATTTGCCATTTTGAAAACACTAGGATATTTAAGAATTGTGCTTAATCTGAAAGCTGAATGTGGTGGCGTGTGTCTGTAATTCCAGCTACTTGGGAGGCTGAGACAGGAGGTTCGCTTGAGCCCAGGAGTTCAAGGCAAGTCTGGGTAACATAGTGAGTCCCTGTCTCAAATATACAAACAAACAAACAAACAAACAAACAAATAAATAAAAGAATTTTGCTTAGTCTACACTGCCTACTCTGCTTGTCTTGTATAAATGGACTAACAAAGCCTGAATGAGAACATATCTGGTTTACTGAATATTTTAAGCCCAATGTTGAAAACTGCTATTCAAAAAAAAAATTAAAATTCTTTAAAGCAAATATATTTTTTAGTTTAAAATTGTGGCATTCAATTCAGGGTTAGGTATACAAATATTCATTATGCAGTTACCCTTGTTGATGAGGAGCAGTTCCCCTTGGCAGATTTTGACTACTGTCAATCTCACCTCTCCGCTGACAATACACCTGATCACTCAAAAACTCTGAAAGAGTTGTACCAAGAGATTAATGTTGTTTTCATACTTACTAACAAAACTTCCATTCTATAGCTTAAGAAATACTTTTTAATTGTAGTCTTCTTATTTAAAAAATACATTTTATAAGGCGAATGTTTCCATAGGCTCCTCTGATGAATGGGGACAAAGACAAGTTAAACCTTCTGGAAAGCATTTGTCATTTTAGATGCCATTAGAAACACTTATAATTCATAGAAGAAAGTAAAAATATCAACATTAATAGAAGTTTGCAAGAAGTTTACTCCAATCTCATGACTTCAGTGGAGAAAGTAACTTCAGATGAGGTGAAAATATCAGGAGAACTGGAATTTAGCTGATTGAATTGCTACAATCGCATAAAAAACTTGAACAGATGAGAAGTTGTTTCTGATAAGCAAAGAAAGTGATCCTTGTGATGGAATCTTACTCCTGGTGATGATATTGAGAACACTGTTGAAATAACAGCAAGGGATTTAGAATTTTACATAAACTTAGTTGATAAAGCAGTAGTAGGGTTTGAGAGGATTTCTTCCAATTTTGAAAGAAGTTCTACTGTGGTTAAAATGATATCAAACAGCATCACATGCTAGAAATAAATCTTTCATGAAAGGAAAAGTCAACCAATTTGGAAAACTTCATTGTTATCTTATTTTAAGAAGTTGCCACAGCCACCCCAACTTTCTGTGACCAAGACCCTGATCAATCAGCAGTCATCAGCATCAAGGCAAAACATTTCACCATCAAAAAGATTATGACTCAGCCGGGCTCGGTGGCTCAGCCTGTAATCCCGCGCCTTTGGGAGGCTGAGGTGAGTGGCTTGCCTGAGCCCGCGGGTTCGAGATCCGCCTGGGCAGCGAGACCTCATCTCTACAATAAATCAAAAAATCAGCCGGCGTGGTAGCGCGCACCTGTAGTTCCGGCTACTTGGAAGGCTGAGGCGGAAGGATCGCAGGAGCCCAGCAGGTCGAGGCTGCGGTGACCGGGAGTGGCCACTGCACTCCAGTTTGGGCGACAGAGTGAGATTCCAACTCAAAAAAAGAAAAAAAAGATTATGACTCACTGAAGGCTCTGATAACTGATAAGATTTTTAAGATACAAAGCATTTATAAATTATGTATAATTTTTATACATAATGCTATTTAACACTTAATAGACAACAGTGTAATGTAAACATAACTTTTGTATGCAATGGGAATCCCCATAATTTGTGTGACTCACATATTGTGATGTTTGCTTTATTATAATATTCTCTTTATTGTGATATTTGCTTTATTGAGGTGGTCTAGAACTGGACTTGCAATATCTTCAAGGTATTGCCCTTATTATTATTAGAAACAAAAATCTTATAAATATCTGCTCATATAGTTAATTTCACAAAAATGGATTATTTAGGTGCCTACTTTATACCCAAATTATATTATGCATAGTACATACCAATGTGTTACCAAAAAGTTTCAGCCAAATTTCATTAATCTGCTCTCTTACAGTCACCTCATGCTTGAGTGTGGTAATGGTATCTTGTCACTTAGCATCCCTGCTTTTGAAAATACAATTCTCTTTCTGTCTAACGCCTTTCCCAAAACTGAATGACTCCTCCTTGATTTGTAACATACAACCTATGCACTGTCTCTTTGCTGACATTTTTTTTTATCAGCTCCCTAAGCCCATGAGAGCTGATTTACAATTCTAGGTTACATAACTACGCACTCACTACATGTTTGAGGAATAAATCTATATACAAATGTAGACATAGATATATGCATAACAGATATAAAATTGTCCTGACAATATTATTATAATTATTTGGGATAAAGACAGTACATATATAAGAAAGTAAGGATTGGGAACAAATAAGAATAGTACTGACAACTCTAAGTCATAAGGACAAACACCTAAAAACAAAAAGTGTAGAATTTAATCATGAGGATTTGACTTTGAAGTGTTTAGTAAATTCATATAAGTAATACTATTTGTTTTTATTTTACCTTTTACGGCTAGGACTCTAAATAAGTTGCATATACTAATGTTCACTAAGAGTATTAAGAGTACTTCCCTTTCTAAAAACTCTTAGCGTCAATAAATCTTATATATTTTTCAGAAAAGGTGACCTTTACAACTTATAACTGTTCTAATTAACTGACATTTTCTTTATGATCTAGTGTGTAATACATTTGTAAAGGTTCTGAACACTTAGAAGTATGGCTTATTAGATCCAAGGTTTGATGTGTTTGTCTTCTATCTTAACAATCACAGAATTCATCTCTATTTCTTTAATTATATTTTTTCAGGGAGTCTACTAGAGCTGAAGTATATGGTGCTAAAATTTCCCCACAAAATGTTAACAATGCCAATTTCTTCTGGTATTTTCCTATTTTGTAATAGTGATGCAATTGTATTTAGTTTGTATAAGGTCAATAATATCATATTCTAAATAAATTATATGGTTTACATGTTCATCACTAGAAAATAGGTTTCTTTGTTCCAGTAATCCTTTAGACTTTAAATGTTATTATCCTATTGCTTTTTTAACCTTGCTTTCCTTTTGTTTGCATGTGTTTTCTAATCCCTTCCCACTGCTATTTTTAACCCTTGTAAGTCATTCTGTTTTATTTTATTTTTTTCTGAGTTGGAGTCTCACTCTGTTGTCCAGACTGGAGTGCAGTGGCTGCTCCCGGCCACCGCAGCTTTGACCTGCTGGGCTCCGGCGATCCTTCCACCTTAGCCTTCCGAGTAGCCGGAATTACAGGCTCATGCTACCAGGCCCGGCTGATTTTTTTTTTTTTTTTTTTTTAATTTGATTGTAGAGTTGAGGTCTTGGCTGCCCAGGTGGGTCTCAAACCCGCGGGCCTAGGCAATCCACTCACCTCAGTCTCCCAAAGGCACGGGATTACAGGTTGAGCCACCGAGCCCAGCTATTCTGTTTTATTTTAGGTGCTGTTTAAAGTAATTTTTTTTTTTTGGCTGATTATCCTTATCATAATAGATTATGGAATTACCTGTATCTCTATTTTTTTTTAGGCTTTGGTTTTATTTTCATTTAAAACATTTTCTTGATATTTCCTTTGTTCTCTGAATTTTATTTTTAGTTTTAAGTTTTGCCTTATGAACTGAATTAGAAGGTAAAGATCTTTTCAGTAGCCTAACCTACTAGCAATTACTTTTAAGTATACTCCAAAACATACTTAAATTCTCAAATATCTAAAAATCGATGGAAACACAAATCAAAAAGAAGTGGCTTGATTCCATCCCATTGCAATATTATAGACTTTTATGGACCGTTCCACTATAATCGTGTTTCAAGAAAAATTGCATCTCTTTGGACTCTTCACATTAAATTTATACCTGTTCAAGTGCCCACTTGCCATATGGGCATTTTTACTTTCTTCCCTCCAACATTATTTTGTCTTGTTTTCTCCAAACAACCAGAGGCACAAATTCTAGCCAGAGGTACTGCTGACTGTGGCTGGAAAGTTAGGGCTCTGTTTTATATCATTCCTCAGCTGCTGTTCTTTTACTGCTCCTTGCTGTCACAAAATGTTGCTGATGAACACTAGGATGGTAGTCTATAATGATTGCAGTGGTCTCCACAAGCAAGACCACAGCTTCTTGCCTATGAGGTAGCAAAGGCCTGCTTGCCTGCAGTGCAATATGCACTTTTTCAAAGATGCCAAGTCTTCAGTGACTCCATGCTCTCAGTACAACTGCCCCAGAGTATTATGTGCATAGAACAGGGTGAGTTTTTTCATACTAAAAACTCATCTTTATTTCCTCCAGCAAAAGCATTTGTATATTTGGTTACGGTTTCTTTTTCTTTTTCTTTCTTTTGTGTGTGTGTGTGTGTGTGTGTGTGTGTGTGTGTGTGTGTCAGAATCTCACTCTGTCACCCAGGCTGGAGTGCAGTGGCACACTCACTGCCACCACAGCCTCCACCTGCTTGGGCTCAGGTGATCCTTCCACCTCAGCCTTCCAAATAGCTGGAACTACAGGCATGCACCACCATGCCTAGCTAAGTTTTTGGTTTATTGTAGAGACGAGATGTCACCATGTTACCCAGGTTGGTCTCGAACTTATGGGTTCAGGCAATCCTCTTGCCTCTACCAAGGTGCTGGGATTACAGGCATAAGCCACCACGCCTGGCTGGTTACTGTTTCTAATACTTTTGTTCTAATTTATTTTTGGTATTGTTAGTATTTGTAGTTGAGTCTCTGTTATTTTCATATCTGTTTGAGACTCTTTAAAAATTGTGTCTTTTTTGAGATATCAAGTAAAAGTAAACTTTCCATCTGCTATCTGCAGTAAGTAAATATCAAAGACATGCACTTCCTCAGAGTTTCTTAGATAGGTATGTATTTTGTTTACACTGCACACTTTTCACCCATATATTTTCCTTTTCTCATGTATATGCATGTACTGAGAAGGGAGTTGGTGTAATGACCCTCTATTGCTTTCAGTAGCTATTTACAAGTTTTCTCTCAAAATAACACTATATGGGTGGGTAACTGTGCATGATGTAATACATACCACTTCTTTGGTCAAATTATATAGTTTAAGATTATTTTTTGTTCAAATAAAATAATATTTTAAGGCATTTCTTGCACCTTTACTTATTGCACCTTTAAATTTTCTGAGCTAATTATGTATCTCTCAAAAATAATGCTTTTGATAAATACATACTCTAAAGCAATGTACAAGAAAAATAATCTGAAGGACAAGAAGGAAGGTAGAGAAAGGTGTTACCTGAGTTGGTTCTGTAGTTAATTTTGTGGATCTTTATAAATGTATTCAATTTTCTACTCATTAAAATACCCTATAATCTGAATTAAGCAGTATTAATGAAAACAAACAAACAATTTTTTATATTAACTGTCATCGTTCATGCTTTCAGGTATCCATGGCTGTATTTTTTCAAACAGCCCCACTATTTTTGACGCTAAAAGGCATTATCCCCATGTTTGCCTTATTCTAATTGTATACCCTATTTGACAGTTCTTAACTTCTTACATATTTATAAGGCTTTTAATAAGAAATTGGGATAGTACTTATGTAAAATTGTGTATCAAATTCAATGTGAACTTGGAAGTTATCTGAAACCGCTGTAAACACTATCAAACGTTTACAAAAATAGAATAATTTCATAAATCCTATACCACTATTGATCACATCAGAGTATCATTAATATTTACCATACTTGCTATATTTATCTCCTCTATCTCTGTCTTTTGTTCTGAAACATGTTAAACAACTTCCAGGTTTTGCGTTATTTTATGTTTACACACTTGGTATTATGTTTAAAAATACAATAAAATATTTCTTATATAATGTAAATGTTGCAATTCCAACTTGGCATAATTAACAATAAATAGCTGGTATAAACTAATACCCAGTTCATATTACAATTCTTTATGTCTCTATTTATAGTTGATTAGTTCAAATAACAATCCAAAGTTCATCCATAATACTGATGCAACGATTCCCTTAAAGTAGAATGTTCCTGTTTCCTGAATGTTATGTCTAAATAATCCTTCTGTGATTAATTTGTTGAAATAACTGAATTCCATGCCTTACATAATTATCCATTTTATGTATCCCTGTTCACTTCTTCATGCTGTCATTTAATGATTTTCCTTATCCCCTGTAATTCTTGCAAACTGAAAGTTAACTCTCAAGTCAAGGCTCACATTTTATTATTAATTATTATTATTTTGTTGTAGGAAAAAATGCCCAATAGGTGATACTATATATTTAGTCTTTCCATGCTTTAGGAGACCTATATTATCTAGTATCACTGTCTAAGTGTTGCTAAGATTAATCACCTGATAAAAGTAGTAACAACTTGATGCCTCCATTGAAAATCCTTACTTTTTCCATTATTAAGCTATTATTTATCAGCTTCAAACCCACTCCTCTCTACTAAGTTTTGTAATGCAGTAGCAAAAATTCTGCAAACCACACTTGCCCTTTGCCATTTGGCTTTTTGCTGGATTCTATTCATAGGATCTAGAGACAAAGACCGAAAAAGTATATATATATACACATATATATATGTTATTGCTGCTGTTTTTATGTCCCTGACTTTGAGTATAATGGTAAGCCCCTTGCCAATGAGAAATGTCATAATGCTAATTAATTGTATCATGATGAACCAAATTATAAGGTTTGGTTGATTGTTGTGAAGTGCCTAATGAGTGGAGCCTTGCAGAACCGAGTAGTCTTTATAGCAATAATAATAACTACCAGGACTGTTAATGGAACAACTGCTTCTACCTGTATTAGAGAGCTTACAGAAATAAAAGAACACGTGTGAGCCTTTAAATCCTTACCACAAGTCATGGTCAGAAAATTACAGTGTACTTTCTATGTCTGTAAAAGTATTTACTACTTCTTGTAGCCACATGGCCAACTTTGCCAAAAATTATGATTAAAATTTAGTTGTAAAATTTCATACTTATAACGGAAACTGAAATCATGGTTTTACTAAGTCTCTGATGTGAAAATTAGGGCATTAATCTGGAAGAAGTTGTACCTGAGAGCTGGGATTGGGTAATTTGAGTGGACTCAGATGAGACTGAAACCTTAAACCCTTATGCCATTCTCAATATCCCTGGCTAGTGGAATCAATACAATAACATCACGTGTGTGCATTGACTGATCATCTTCTGCCTGCATCTGCAGCATGCCTGATCACTGAGAATTTAGACCCTTCATGAATTACGATTTGGTTTATCCCCCAAATTAGGAATGTTGATTAGCTGAGGTCTTCATTTTAGACAGTGAAATTCAAAATGTGTAGCTAAAAAAAGGAAAATAAATATTTTAGTGGCAGCATTATCACCAGTTACAGAAATAAGGACTGTAGGGGAAGGAGCCAAGATGACCATCATGAAGCAGCAGATTTCTCTCTCAGAAATACTGAGAATAGGGATTCTGCCATGTTTAGAGGAGTTACCCAGAGCACTTTTGAACGGGTTGATTATCATGAACTCAGTGAAGGTCTCTGAGTATATAGACTCCATGAAAACGCAAGACCCTAAAAGACGAGAACAAGTGTGTTATTGTCTATTATTCACATCTTCAGATTCTTAGACACACCTTCTTGTCTTTAAGACTGTGAATAAAAGTAAACTTTAAGTTACAAGCATAAAATTTCCCAATAAACTGGAGAGATGATTTGTACCATTAAACATGACAGAATCAGTCATGTTTAAAAGGTGCATTTTTCCCCCTGCCTCAACTCTGATTATTACTGTACATCTTTAATTAAGTTGATGAGAGTACATGTAGAAAGCACGTGGTATAAAATTTCCACCAGTCTTGTCTTCTGTAAAAGGAAAAGTTCTATTTCTCCCTCACACCAAGGAAGGGAAATCTCATCTGCTTAGATATATATTACTTTTAATTAATTCTACTAATTGTAAGGAGGTTTATGCAATATCAAAAAAATTTAAAAGGTGTAAGAATAAAGGATCTCAATTGCAAAAACCACTTTCCTAGCAGGAGCCAGTTTACATATATTAAAAATCAATATGAGGAACAAGCCACTAGCATTTAATTATGATATTTATTGTGAATAGAGGGTGAGGATAAAAATAGAAATGTTTAAAATTGGAGACTGTAGCTGAAGGCTATTAGCCAAAATATTTGCACATGATTAATGACCCATTTCATGATGCTTAAATGCCTTAGTTTTCATTGCCCAAGTTCTGGCATGTAAGTCTGTTTTGTTTGTGGAAATCTCTCATTTGAACAAAGATGAACTAAAGAGAAAAAAAAAATCCATAGGTAGAAAATTTTGCAACCTGGTGAAATTAATTTGAGTAATTTGAAGATATGTTTATTCATCACAGCGGTTTCAGAGATATATATTATTATCAACTGGCTGCTTCCTATGGCGAGGATGAGGGAAAAGAAAGAGCTTTCTGAGAGTAAAGTGCTTCATCATGGGGACTAAATTAACTCTTCATGAGCAATAGGTCTTATGTATAAGTAACCTCTTCTATGGTGCCAAGTGGCTTCCTACAGACTAGATGAAGTTAATTTATCAGCCTGCAGCTATAATACTAAAATAATAATATAATTTCCATTTGCTTCAATCGAGTTCTGCAATATACTTTGTATAATTACAAATTCTAAATTTAAAACACATAAACATGCTTTCACATGAAACACAACAAACCTTCTTCTAGAAGGAAGTGAAAGAAATCATTTACTGGAATAACATATTTTTTCTATTTTTTCTTCATTTTCTGATTGCAAGACAGACATTTTTGCTTTTAAAAAATACTTAATGGATAACTCAGTTGACAGCTCAATCTGATTTAAAGTTACTTGAAGAAAAAGTATTTTTTAGTATGTGAAAGGGTTTAATGTTCTTTATTTTAAATTAAAATATTAAGAAATAGCAACATAAGTATATTCAGTTGAATAATGCCAATTTTTATAATTAAAGCAAAATATTTTCTTTTTCCTGATTCATTTTGAGATTTTTAAACTTTTACATTGTTTTTATTAAATTATTCTTTACATTTCTGAATTGAATTGACTTTCTTATCCAAATCAGTCCATTTATTAGTCAAATTTTGATAACAATAAATCCATCTTCTGGAAAATGTTTTGTAGCCTTCAATGTGAATAGTTTTCGTAAATAACCCATGGGCCATACTTTTAAATGTGAATGTGCTCATTACTCACCTATATAATACACACATGACTATACACATATACATGAATATACACACATATACAAATGTACATATATACAAATATGTATGTATGTTAGTATGTGTAGGTAGGTTGATACAAAACTAGGACCCATTCATACTGTACTGCTATATAACGTTTGTGAGAATAAAAATATTATGGAGTTTTTTTTCCCATTGCTTTTAGAGTGGCTAAGTACCTCCAGCATAGAACAGACATAATCAATATTCTTGAGACAGGAGTTACATTTCACTAAATCATAAACTACTAAGGCAGCCTTGTCATTGCAATCAGACACATCTCTTATGTTCTATATCTCACTGATGCCTACTCTCTCCAGTTTAGTGTACAGGTTGCTAGTGTGGTAGAACAAATTTTATAAAATTTGATGGAAAAAACAGAAGCAATAGCAGAGAAAATTATCAAAAGCTGATACGATTGTGAGTTTGATTGACTAGCTATAGATAGAGATATTATATATGTATGAATTATATACAAAATTATGTACAGTATGGGAAATTTTATTTGATTAAATATAAAAATTGATCTATTGATTTATCTATTGATCTATCAAGATTAAAATACTTTTTCTTTTTTCTTTGTGAGGGAAACCCCGTATATGTACATTTAATTCTTAGGTCTGTAGTCCCTTCAGTAAGGTATCTACTCGTTTTTCCCATAAATATCAACATTTAAGTTGTAAAAAGAATATTAACTCAACATAAAAATTTGGGAAAAGGAAAAATGATGGTCAAAATCTCTATACTATAAATATTTTTCAATGTTTTATTTATTGCCAATAGTCACTTAAAAACATGCATTTTATTATTTATATTAGAGTAAGATTTATATAGAATGTTTGTTTATTTGATTCACTTTCTGTCTCTATTGTCATCATTCAAAAGGAGTGAAAGACTCATTGTGGCTTTTCTCTGTGGTTTCTGTTTCTTCTTTACATCTATCCTTGGTAAGATAAGAGGAAGAAAAGTTGAAGGGAAGATAATTGTGTATTTTAGTTTTTTAAGTGTGCAATGACATTTCCTTTGTCCAGGGCTAAAAATAATCATGAGCAGAAGTTGGAGAAAAGTCAACAAGTTATTTCAATGAAATTCAATAACAAAGAATACAAGAAAGTGAAAACAGGACGCAGCTCAGATTGACAAATAATAAAAAGTTGCCTATAGATAATCGAATTTTGTCTGTATAATCAAATGCTGGCAAAATACATTGACAAAGTAATCCTGCCATCTCCATTTTAGTTTGAATAAAATATTTATTTCTATGTTTTTTTGGTTTTTTTTTTTTGAGTTGGAATCTCACTCTGTCGCCCAGACTGGAGTGCAGTGGCCGCTCCCGGCCACCGCAGACTCGACCTGCTGGGCTCAGGCGATCCTTCTGCCTCAGCCTTCTGAATAGCCGGAATTTCAGGCGCGTGCTACCACACCCGGCTAATTTTTGATTTTTATTGTAGAGATGAGGTCTCGCCTGCCCAGGCAGGTCTCGAACCCATGGGCTCAGGTAATCCACTCACCTCAGTCTCCCAAAGGCGCGGTATTACAGGTTGAGCCACCGAGCCTGGTTTGTTATCTTATTTTAATGTCTTTTTGTTTGTTTGTTTAGCTTAGAAAGCTCTTAGAATTTTAAACTCATCGTCACTCTGGATTAATATGAAGAAAACTCTCTGTAAGTACAAATGTTTACTAAAGGGCATGTGCTGATCCTCATATTAATAGTATATTGATAAAACAGGTATACATAGATTTTCTTTTATAATACTTTTAATATTGTTTCCTAGGAGCATTAAACAACTGAATCAAAATTTTAGTGATATGATACGATAGCAGTGCTTGAAGCAAATCTAAAGAAATGAAAATCATTTTCATAGTATCTCAAAAATTCATCTATATCTTTTTCTAGTACTTGTTAACACCAGTGTAATAATTTCTAAATGGTCATAAATTGTTCTCAGGCTGTGAGAAAGGAAGGGTACATGGTAAACATGATGAACACGAAGCACAAAAACTTGATATGCTCTAAATAAACAGCACTACCTTAGACCTAGGAAGACCCTCTCTTGATCAACTGGCTGTATTTTGTCTTCTAGCATCACCATTCCTTATGAGGTAAAGTTTAGCAAGCTAATGGTACATGCTCACTTAGAGGACAGAATCTGCTTCTAGACTACCTGGAACCCTGAAATTCTCTGCAACTTCCAGTAGATAACTAATTTGTCAAGTTTACAAAGAGAAGTAGTGGTTTGGACTCTAAATCTGGGTCTTATTTCACAACTGGAATTCTTACCTACTTTTCATACAGAATTAACAAATAGTGAATACTGTTATTTAGAACATTTATATCATACGGAATATGCTATAATTTTAAGAGGCTGGAAATAATGAAGGTACTATTCTAATTTTCTAAATGCTTCATTTGTATTAATTATTCTTTAAATACTATTTTCTAGACTTCTGACATTGCCCTGACTCAGAAGCTGATAAAATTTTGTCAAAATTTAATGCGATATTTTTAGTGTTGCTCAATTCTGACTGATTTGATTTGACAATTGGAAAACCAGTTATATAATACAAAATGAAATAATTTAATTTTGTTCCAGCAGGTATCAGGCATTATGCATCATGTTCTTAAATCTACAATGTCTAATATAGATTAAATTGCACAAGATTTCTTTTTTTCAAATGTTCTATACATTCCTTTTTTCTATCCTTTTATTTTTATCCATTTTGATGATATTTTAATAAAAATATTTCACTTATTTATACTTTGCAATGTGTAGTTTTGTTTTTTTTTTACCATTTTATATGATTACTTTTGAAAGTCACCTACTTGTCTTATGACTGTTCCAAAAATATTTTTGTTTTTAAAACAGTTCATGCAGATTATTGAACATATGGCTTTATATTTTTCATGTTACAAAAATATCAGCCAGTATTTATTCAAGTATATTTTATGTCTTATTTTCTCTCTCTTTATCTTTTTTTTTTTTTTTTGAGTCGGAGTCTCACTCTGTCGCCCAGACTGGAGTGCAGTGGCCGCTCCCGGCCACCGCAGCCTCAACCTGCTGTGCTTGGGCGATCCTTCCGCCTCAGCCTTCCGAGTAGCTGGAATTACAGGCGCGCGGTACCATGCCCGGCTAACTTTTTTTTTTGATTTGTTGTAGAGATGAGGTCTCCTTGCCCAGGCGGATCTCGAACCCGCAGCTCAGGCAATCCACTCACCTCAGCCTGCCAAAGGCGTGGGATTGCACGCTGAGCCACCGAGCCCGGCCTCTCTTTATCTTCTAAGACTATATGATTACACATGTTTTGTATGCTTTCTTTGGTATGTTTTTTATGTTTTATTTTTCATAGAGATGTGAGGTACAAGGCAGGATTGGCTACACAAGTAGCCTTTATGGGGGTGAAGTTTGGGCCTCCACCTGATGCTGACTTCCCTTGGTTTGAAACACTAAACAGACTCTGTTATAAGAAGCCTACCTACCAAAAAAGCCCCGGACCAGATGGCTTCCCAGCTGAATTCTACAAGATAGACAAGGAGGAGCTGATACTAATCTTACTGAAAGTATACCAGGAAATTGAGAAAGACAGAGTGCTCCCAACTCATTTTATGAAACCAACGTCATACTGATACACAAACCCAGCGAAGACTCTACAAGGAAAGAGAATCAAAGGTCAGTCTCCTTAACGAACATAGATGCATAAATTCTAAACAAGACTAGCAATTTGGATCCAATAACACATTTCAAAGATCAACCACCATGAATAAGTAGGCTTCATTCCTGGGATACAGGGCTGGTTCAACATTTGCAAGACCAGAAATGTAATTCAGTGCATTAACAGATGTAAAACCAAGTACCACATAATTATATCATTAGACACAGAAAAAGCATTCAATAAGATTCAGTTTCCCTTCTGGATGAAAACTCTTGAAGACATAGGCATAGAAGGAACATCCCTCAAAACAGTAAGAGCCATCTATGATAAACCTACAGCCAACATTTTGCTCAATGGGCAGAAACTGGAAGCATTCCCCCTGATAACAGGAACTAGACAAGAATGCCCACTCTCATCGTTCCTGTTCAACTTAGTATTGATAGTCCTAGCCAAAGCAATCAGATGAAAGAAGGAAATGAGGTATTTTCAAATAGGAAAAGAGGAAGTCAAGCTATCCCTCTTTGCAGACAATATGATTCTGTTTTGAAAATCTTAGGGAGTCTGTCAAAAGCCTCCTTGCACTGATAATTGACTTCAGTAAAGTCTCGGGGCACAAAATCAATGTGCAAAAGACAGTTGCATTTCTATACACCATCAACAAACAGAGTGTCAAATTTTTTATTATTCCATTCACAATAGACACACACAGACACACACACACACACACACACACACACACACACACACACACAGAGAGAGAGAGAGAGAGAGAGAGAGAGAGAGAGAGAGAAACACCTTGGCATTCATCTAACCAGAGAAACTAAAGACAACTTCTACTGAGTCTACCTTAATTTAATAATTTACTTTGTATTTTAGATACTTTATCTTTCATTTATTTTATTTCCTGGTGAAAATTGTCTTCTATTTCATCTATTTATGAGCATATGTATTTCAGCTATTTTAAATTCCATGAGTTTCTGACTTTAAACCTGTTTTTCTTGTTTGTTTTTTATTTATCTGTGTTTGTGATGTGATGTATGCACTGTGTGGCGTGTATATACATGAGTGTGGGTAGCTGTGTGTTTGTACAAGGGGGGACTACCAAAAGAATTTGGGATTTTTTAAAATTGTGTATTTATTCCTATATGTTTAAATATCAGTCACCTTCCATACACCTATCAATTCACTTTTTCCATGCTCAAACAGTTTTTGAACTCCTCAATTTTGATGCCTTTTACTGCTTTTGCTGCTTTTGTTTCACTTCTTTTACATCAGCAAAATGTTTTCCTTTGAGGACTTTTTCATCTGAAGAAAAAGAAGAAGTTTCTTGAGGCAAGACCAGGTGAATAGGAAAGTGAAACATAGGGATCATGCCAGTTTTGGTAAAAAACTGCTGAACACTCAGCTTAGTATGGGTAGGTGCACTTATAAATCGCCCATCATTCAATAAGCGAAGGAATCTCTAAAAACAAAACAGTCTCCTGAAGCCAAATGCAGTCTCTCACAACAATGCTAGCTGTTACACTGATGTTGATAGATCCCTAGAAGTCTTACATAGCAGGGGAAGCCTTCCCTCCAAAAAAATAATTCTGTTTTTGGGGGCAGTTTCCCCCCATATATGCCTTGTTCTTGATATACCTATTAATTTTTAGTTAATGTTACACATTCTTCATGACAGATAATAGAAGTTTTTGGTGATGTGACCTTCCTCCAAGAGAATTTATTTCTTCTGATAGACTTGGGGGGGAATTATTTTAATTCATTAAATTGTAACCTGATTAAGGCTGGATTAGAACTTTTATGAAATATTAGTTCCTCAAATCCTGATTGCCTTGTTACTTCACCAAAATCTTCAAACAAATTTTTTTCTTAAAATACTCTGCCTTGAACTTTCTAAGTATTGGAGTATTGATGGGCTGCAAGATAATAATATACCTCAAAGCAAGTCTTCAGAAAAAAAAAGGTTATTTTACTTTCTGAGACAGAATCTTACTCTGTCACCCAAGATGTAAGTACAGTGGTGCAGTACTTGATTGGCTTCAATCTTTCCAACTTTAGCCTCGTTAGATGCTGAGATTACAGGTGCATGCCACTGCCTGGATAACTTTTTTGAGCAACAAGATCTTAGTATATTGCTCAAGCTGATCACAAATCCTGGCCTCAAGCAATCCTCCCACATCAGCCTTCCAAGGTACTGTGATCATAGCCATGAGCTACTGTGCTTAGCCAGAAAAACAAGTTTATTAAAGATAAACATTAGTTTCTATTCTGTTGGTTAGAATTTATAGAAGTAACAACAAACTGAAAAAAAATACCTCTTGTTTAAGTAAACCATTTATTTACTTTGATTATTACTATCTCATCCAAAGCCTCTAAATGTCAAGATTCTAACATTGGCCAAACATAAAACTATTCTGCTTTTTCTAAGTATGTTCAGTGTCAAGTCTATGGAACTATTGCTTAAGTTATTTTTTTTTATAAACACCAAAAGTTGACATACCTTTATTTGACTAGTGGGTTCTAATTCAAGGTTAATTTACTTGTGTTGAAAATAAAATTACTATACACTTCTGGTCTACCTTTTAAGAGCTTCTCTCCTGATACATCATCTGAAGTCTTGTTATTGACTATTATCAGAAGTTATATATTTTAAAACCAGTCCATTACTCTCTATATACAGTTTCATCTATATGTTGGCATTGGAATTATACACAGAAAACATATTTGCCTTCTAAATTTCTATCTTTTTCTGACACAATACCTTGACCCAGGTTATGTATATTTATTATATCCCACCTTAATTACATAATATTTTTGTACAAAATTAATATTGTTTAATCCAAGCATATTCATATTTTAAAGCACTTTAGAAGCCCAGTGTAGCAAAGATAGTACTTTGATGGAGCACAGGAGGAAACAGAAATATCTCGTCAAGGGGACAATCACATGAATGACTACTTTAAAAAAAAAAAAAAAAGCAGGATTTATTGAGAGGACCGAAAAGCTCCCAGAGTTGGAGGGGACTCGAGAGTGTTGCACACATAACTAATTTTAAGACAAGAAAAGGAGAGATAAAGTGCTAAAATTGTGCTAAGATGATCATTCTGTTGACTTCAGAATTATCAAATTTTAGTAATAGCAATCTAACACATTATTTAAATACATGTTAATAGTATTTATCATTTGCAGTCAAATAATACATGAGTTATTAGTTTAAAAACTTCCAAATTTAAGTAAGTTCTTATAGTAAATGTTTACCTTATGGAAGCTTAGTTTTCACAGATCACAGTTACAATAAACTGTCAGATGAAATATTCATTGAAGAACAAGATGGCCATTGGACAGGTCAGATTGTGAGAGTCTCCACAGGGGCAAGTATCCATAAAGACTCTCTACATGAGTAGGTGTGTGCTGGTGGGAGAGTGAGGGTCCATTTGAGGGGAGACTCAAATTCATGCACCTAGGATCCCACTCCGAGTGTTACTGCAAGCCCCCACCACCCTGAGATTTGGGCCATAGTGCGCAGGACCAACTGCTGCTCTAGGAACTCCTAGAGAGGAGCCTGCCAAGTCCAGCTGATTCTCATCCCCTGGTGCCTGGCCCACACCATCCCCTATTGTAGCAGATCAGCTGGAGCCCTGAGTCCAATTGGTGAAGAGACAGGATCGGGGAAAGCGAGGGAATAGACCCAAGCCTGGTGAAGAAACAATGACCACAAACATTTTCTCTCTCCCAGGACCAGGCAGAGATCTACATTGCCTCACCCAGCTCCACCTAGCTCTGCCCAGCCTCCAACTTGGAACCTAAAATAATCACATCAAACTGGGAGAGACAGAAACCCCTCCACCATGTTAGATCAGATACAGACAGGTCAGATCTGAGAGGCAGATTTGACAGGCAGCAAGCCGACTGAGTCCAGTTCTGATCCAACCTCCTTCCACAGCAGGTCTGGGGCATCTGACCCAATCTGTGAGCAACCCTATAAGCCTGCAATGAGAGCTAGAGATCACAAATGAAAGGACATTGGACTTACAGGAAGAACCTCAGAGCAAGTTTGGTTCCTTGTTTTTATTTTTTTTAATTTTTATTCTTTGTCTCTTTGTTTTGTTCATTTTTGTTTGCTTTTTGTTCTAGTTTTTTTTTCCTATTGTCTTTCTGTTTTTGATAACGTTTTTGTACTTGCTTTGTTTCTGTTATTTTACTGATTTTTTTTTTCTTTAGACTTCCTATTTGTGTATGGGAAGAGTACACCAATAGGGAGGTTGTCAGTATGTTTTAGCTTTTTTTTTTTACTCTTTTCTGTCTTTGTGTCTCTTTTCATTTGTTATTGGTACATCTGTCTGTTTTCCCTCTTACTCTTCACTCTCCCCAACTTCCTCTTGCCCCCCCTTCCTTGTTCCATTCTTTTCCTTTTTCTTACCTCATTTTGCTTTCAGAGAGCAAGCCTATACCCCCATTGCACGGACAGATTGCAAGATAGTGGGAAGTGGGTTCCAGAGTGCCCATATACCTGTCGGTGGATACTGGGATCTACAGATAGATTTTGAATCTCAGCTCCCCCCTCATTAAATCTCAAAACTGCAAAAAGTACAGCCCCCAAATCATAGTTCTGCTTCAGAATTGAACAAAGCCAGAGGAACCACACATGGAAGAATAGGAGATGAGAAAACAGAAGTAAAAGCAACTCCACCATCACTGAACAGCAGAATTAAAGAAGGGGGTAGTGGTGTGGTGGGGGGATCTATACAAATGAAGAAAACCCAAAAGAAGAATATGATTTTCACACAGACCTCTGGGAGGTCAGACTGAAAAAACAGACTTTGGACCACAAACAATGAGGAGTCCCCAGAATGACTGGTGACATACAACAAACACAGATATCAAGACATTAACAGAGAGAATAAACAGAATTGAGGAGAGACAAGAGGAAAATAGGAAAGAGTTGATAACTGAGGTAACAGCTGTGAAGAATACTGTGAATGAAATAAAAAACTGATAAGCATGGAAAGCAAAATTAGCTAAGTAGAAGCTAACACTTTCATAGCTGGAAAAATACCCTTTAAGCTATCAAAATTTAAAAAGATACAGAAGGTCACTATATAATGATAAAATGTTCAATTCATCAATGAGAAATATCGATCCTAAACATATATGCAACGAACATAGGAGCACCAACTTTTTCATAAAGCAGCTTCTAGGCAAACTTGAAAAAGATATTGACTCTAATACTATCATAGCTGGGAACTTTAACACCCAACTCACAACCCTAGACAGATAATCAAAGCAAAAAATCAGCAAGCAGATCCAGAACTTCAATGTGACTCTTGACCAAATGGACCTAGTGGATACTTACAGAACATTTCACCCAACTACCACAGAATATACATTCTACTCATCATCAGATGGAACATACTCTATGCTCAGTCACATCCTTGACCATAAATCAAGCATAAACAAATTTCATAAGATTGAAATGTTGCCAATGCACCTTCTCAGACCACAGTGGAATAAAAATAAATATCAACACCAACAAGGTTCCCTCAAAATCCACAAAGACATGGACACTAAACAGTATGATGCAAAGCAACTTCTAGGTCAACATGGAAATCAAAACAGAGATTAAAAGATCCCTGGAAACAAATGAAAATGAAGAAGCATCTTACTAAAATCTCTGGAGCAACATGAAAACAGTAGTAAGAAGGGAATTCATATCACTACAAATGCACATGAAGAAACAGGAAAGATCACAAGTTTGCTGCCTAACAAATCACCCAAGGAAGGTAGAAAAGCAGGACCATCAAAATCCTAACTTCAGCATCACCAAAATAAAGTCTAAATCTGGGACACAGAAGACAAAAAGATAATACAAAAAAATCAGTGAAACAAAAAGCTGGTTCTTTGAAAGGATAAACAAGATTGATGGTCTCCCCTAGCTAGACTGACCAAGAAAAAGAGAGAAAAAACCTAAATAAATACAATCAGAAACATAAAAGATGAAGTAACATCTGATCCTGAAGAAATACAAAAGATTATCAGACTACTATGTACACTTGTATGGAAACAAACGTGAAAATCTAAAGGAAATGGAGGACTTTCTAACATTACACAAACTCCCCAGATTGAAACAAGAAGAAATTGAGATCCTAAATAGACCAATAACAATACTGAAAATTGACTATGTTAAAAAAAAAAAAAGGCCAGGTTCGGTGGCTCAGCCTGTAATCCTGTGCTTTGGGAGGCTGAGGTGAATGAATTGCCTGAGCCCTCGGGTTCAAGACCCACCTGGGCAACTTGACAAGATCTCATCTCTACAATAAATCAAAAATTAGCCAGGCGTGGTAGCGTATGCCTGTAGTTCCAGCTACTTGGAAGGCTGAGGTGGAAGGATCACCGGAGCCCAGCAGGTCAAGGCTGTAGTGACCAGGAGCATGCCACTGCCCTCCAGCCTGGGTGACAGAGTGAGACTCCAACTAAAAAAAATAAAAAATAATAATAAAAAATAAAATCCTGGACCAGATGGATTTCCAGCAGAATTCTGCAAAACATAGAAGAAGAAACTGATATCAATCTTACTGAAAGTATTCCAGGTGTTTGAGAAAGATGAAACTCTTCCCAAATTGTTTTATGAAGCTAACATCATATTGATACCCAAGCCAGGTAAAGACCCAACAAAGAAAAAGAATTACAGGCCAATATCCTTGAGGAACATAGATGCTAAAATTCTCACCAAGATCCTAGCAAACCGGATTCAACGCATATCTGAAAACCCACCACCATGGCCAAGTAGGCTTCAGATACATTTTGCAAGACTAGTTCAACATTTGTAAGACAATAAACATAATTAAATACATCAACAGATGTAAAAAGTAAAACCACATGATTATATCATTAGATGCAGGAAAAGCTTTTGATAAAATCCAGCAACATTTCTTGATAAAAGCTCTTAAACATCTAGGCATAGATGAAACACACCTCTAAATAGTGAGAGCTATCTACGAGAAACCCACAGCCAGCATACTGCTAAAGAGACAGAGATTGGAACAATTTCCCCTGAAAACTGGAAAAGACAAGGATGCCCACTCTCATCCTTCCTGTTGAACAGAGTTTTGGAAGTTCTAGCTAGAGCAATCAGAGAAGAGAAGGAAATCAAGTGTATTCAAATAGAAAAGGAAAAAGTCAGGTTATCTCTCTTTGCAGACAACATGATTCTATACCTTGAAATTCCAAGAGAATCTGTCAAAAAAGCTCCTTGCATTGATAAAGGACTTTGGCAAGGTCTCAGGGTATAACAAAATGTGCAAAACACAATTAATTGCATTTATATACACCAATAATAAACAAAAAGAAACCCAAATAAAAAGCACAGTTCCATTCACAATAGCCACAAAAAAATGAAATACCTTGACATCTTCCTAACCACAGATATGAAAGACCTTTACAATGAAAACTACAAAACACTGTTCAAAGAAATCAAAGATGACAAAAAGAAGTGGAAAAATATTCCGTGCTCATGAACTGGAAGAATCAACATTGTTAAGATGTCCACTCTACCTAAGGCAATCTACAGATTTAACACAATACCCATTAAATACCAGCAACATTCTTCTCAGAACTAGATACAACAATAATATAGGAATTCAAGGGTAAATAAATAAAATGAAATAATGAAAAAGTCTGGTATTGGTACAAAAACAGGCATATAGTTCAATGGAATAGAATTGAGATTCCAGAAGCAAAACCTCAATTTCTCAACCAACTCATCTTTGAAAAAGCTTCCTCCACCAACCACTGGGTAGAGGAGAACCTATTCTGGGAAAACTGACTGATCACATGCAGAAGATTGAAACAGGTTCCCTACCTATCCCCATATACAAAAATTAACTCTAAATGGATCAGAGACCTACCCATAAAGCCTCAAACTATAAGAACCTTAGAAAATGTAGGAGACACTCTTATGGAAGTTGGAACTGGCAACCAATTCCTGACCAAAACCCTAAGTGCCCATGCCATAAGAGATAAGATAGACAAGTGGGACCTCATCAAACTGACAAGCTTCTGCAAAGTCAAAGAAATCATCAAGAGAGCAGGGAGACAGCCCACAGACTGGGAAAAAATATTTGCCAACTCCATGTCTGACAATGGCCTAACATCTAGGATCTATAGGGAACTCATCATGTTGAAAAGAAAAAAACTAACAGAACCATTACAAAATGGACAAAAGATATGAATAGACAGTTTTCAAAAGAAGACATACAAGCAGCCAACAGATACATGAAAAAATGTTCAGCCTCACTAGTCATCAAAGAAATGCAAATTAAACTACTTTGAGATACCACCTAACGCCAATCTTTTTTATGAATGGCCATCATCAATAACTCAAAAAATAACAGATACTGAAGAGGATGTGGTGAAAAGGGAATACTTCTACCCTGTTGGTGGGAGTGTAAACTATTATGGCCTATGTGGAAAACAGTGTGGCAATTCCTAAAAGTTCTAAAAATAGATCTTATATATGACCCCACAATTCACCTACTGGAAATATACCCGGAAGAACTCAAATTGCTCCATAAAAAAGATGCCTGCACACTTATGTTTATTGCAGTATTGTTCACAATAGCAGGAACATGGAACCAATTGTGCTGCCCATCAAAAGAGGACTTGATTTGAAAAAATGTGGTGCATATACACAATGAAATATTATGCAGCCATAAAGAAGAACAAAATCATGAACTTCACAGCAACCTGGATGGACTTAGAGTCTATAATTCTGAGTGATCTTTTACAGAAAAAAGAACTGAATTTATATGTTCTCAGTCATAAATGAACCTTGAACAGCTATCATAATACTATAAGAAAAGGATCGACAGTAGCGGGAAACTGCGGGGGGGGAGTGGCAGTGAAGTGGGATTAACAGTAGTGGAGATCAGCCTGGGGAAGGGGGGACACACCTCATCAACAAGGGTACCTGCACAACGAATATTTGTATACCTAACCCTGAATTGTACCTCAAAATTTTAAAATAAAAAATTTAAAAGTTAAAAAAAGAAATATTCATTGAAGAGTTTAAAACATATTTTTTCTATTGTTATGGTGTAAATTAAACATCAATTTTTCTTAATTAAATTTCTATAAAAGTCCTTTATTTTTATTATTTTCTTCCTGTATATAGAAAACAAATTATTTTATATTAAATAAAAAATGTGTTATTAAGGAATAAGAAACACAATTCTATGGTAAAATAACTCACACAATTTAAGTTATTTCATATACATATATAGGTATATATACATATATACTTATAACTAGTTTTATAATAATAAACATATCAAAGAATTATGTCTATATACTTATAAACAAAAAATAAAAAGAAAGCAACTTAATTATCTGAGTATAATATGTAATGACATGTTATTGTGACAAAAAAGTAATGTATAAGGCTTAATATTTCCCACAATCTACACTATATTATGTAATGAAGGACAAACACACTATATGCCACCAAAAACAGGTAATTTGTGAATCCAAGTTTTGGATAGCTTTTAACGGTGAGTGAACAAATGTTTCTAGTTTCAGATGGAACATCTCTTTGTATCTACCATGTGTTTGTGTACATATTGTTTGCCATTTACAAGCAAGTGAGAAATAACATTGAAATAGATTGGGGACACTTAAGAAGACACATTATTTTCCATGGAACATATGTTTAACTTGTGTGAATTCCAAAATCTGTATGTAGAAATTGTATTAGCTGTGTAAAGCCATGTCTTGAATACCGCCCCAACTGTCTGCATTTTATTAATATGTGATTAAGTAAATGTTGTCTGGGCTAAGGCATAAGAATAAGAGATTCTCAGTGAAATAATAAGGACACCAAATGTGGTTTATGTAACACAATCAAATTCATATTGTTTTCCAGAGGTTAACATACAGGATTTTAAGGGAGGAAGTCACATAGAATATAAGGCCTACTTTCTGGTTTTATTGTAGATTGAAATTGCCCAAGATAGATTCAGTATTCAAAGAATTTCCTGCGACATGAACATGACTGGAAAAATAATTTTCAACATTAAATTTGGTGAACTGCTGAACTTTGTTAATATTTTTTGCAGTGTTCAATTTAATTTTAATAAATTGCATAGCTCTGGTGGCAGAGTGAAATCTAAAGATTGAAAGCCTGAACAGGTCAAAAGAAAAGTTAGCTTGCCAATGCAAGCCTGTTTAAACACTAAGGAAAAAATTAAGCAGGAAAAACAGTTTAAAAAAACATTTTGAGTATCTTTGATCATCAGGTGGTTGAAAGAAGTAATATGACAAACAGGAAATTACAAAGAATAACTATTTTGACTATAGTGGAAATAGCGACTTAGGTAGCCACATTTTATACTAAATGCAGAATATTTTCCTAGAATCTAAAGGAAAAGTATCCAGATGTCTAAACATTCTACTCAATGCAGCTTTTATTTAAAGTTTGGCAAGCCTTCAGAAAACTAGTAGTCAAGTTTAGCTGGAATACTTTTTCCAGCTTATTTACATAATCTTATAGATATTTTATGCTTCTACATTACATTTTTTTAGTGGTGGTCATATTTAATTTTACGTTTCCTTCAAATGTTATATTTGTGTATAGAAATTATTTTATTGCTTCTTATCAAAATGCTTTAAGGATAAACTCAGTACATAGTCTGTGAACAATTATTGCAGACAGTGGTAACGACAAACTTACATAGTTTTATCATTAAATCCTCTATTGTTTTTATATAAATGCACCATTCTGATCTCAAATAGGGAAAATTTCATACTAAGAAAGAAAATTTTAAAATACTCTCCCACTTACAGATTTCACACAAATATATATTTATTTTTAGGATTTAAAAATACTATATAAATGAAATTTGCTTTATACCTTTATTATAACATATTAGACATTATGGTTTAGTGTAATTATATGATAAAAACTTCCTAAAATTTTTTTCATTATTAAAGTATAAAAATACAAAAACTAGAAGGTGCTCATAGGTGAATGTAGGAATAGCAACTAAATTAGCAAATAAATTATTTGTATTATCTGATTAAAATTTAATAACTTGTTATTTTTTGTGTTAGATACCACAATCATGCCAATATATTAATTTTAAGAAAAGCTTAGGCATATAGTGTTTCAGTACTGTGTCTAAGGTTACAAAGCCATTAAAATTTAGAACCACTAAGAAACTGCAAAGGCACATAGAATGGAAGACAGGACATTGAAGACTCAGAAAAGGGAGGGTGAAAAGAAAGACAGGGATGAAAAATGACCTATCGGGTACAGTGAGCACAGGTGGGTGTGGTGGGTACCCTTAAAGCCCAGACTTCTACCACCACTATATAATGTAGCCATATAATCAAAAATCACGTATACCACCTAAAGCTATTAAAATAAAAACTTTATTTATCCTTTTAAAGAACAAGCTTTTTGTTTCATTGATTTTTTTGTATAATATTTTTGTCTTTGAATTCGGGTTTTATTTTGGTGCTACGGATTCTTCTGCTGAAGTTAGGGCTTTGGTGGTCTTGCTTTTCCAGCTTCCTTAGGTGATTTGTTAGACTGTTACATTGTGATCTTTCCATTTTCTTCATATGTGTTGTAGAGATATGAATTCCCCTCTTAGTACTGGTTTCATGGCATATCAGAGACTTTGGTAAGATGTTTCTTCATTTTCATTTGTTTCCAGGAATCTTTTAATTTGTTTTGACTTCCATGTTAACCCAGAAGTTGTTTAGCATCATGCCTTTTAATATTCATGTTTCGTGGGTTTTGGGGGAACTTTGTTTGTGTTGATATTTATTTTTATTCCACTGTGGTCTGAGAAGGTGTATGGCAGTGTTTCAGTCTTATGGAATTTGTTTATGCTTGATTTGTGGTCAAGGATGTTATCGATTGTAGAGTACAATATATGTGCTGAAGAGTAGAATGTATATTCCACGGTTGTTGGATGGAGTGTTCTGTAGGTATCACTAAGGTTCATTTGTTCAAGTGTCATGTTGAGGTTCCAGATCTTCTTAATAAAATCCCTTGAACATCTAGGCATAAATTAAACATACCTCAAAATAGTAAGAACCATCTACAAGAAACTCACAACCCACATACTGCAAAACAACAGATTTTGGAAACATTCCCCCTGAAAATCGGACTAAGACAAGGATGCCCATTCTCATCCTCCTGTCAACATAATATTGGAAGTCCTAATTAAAGCAATCAGACAAGAGAAGAAAATCAGAGTTATCCAAATAGGAAATGAGGAAGTTAATACATCCCTCTTTGCAGATGACATGATTATATACCTTGAAAACTCAAGATAATTTGTTAAAAACTCCTTGCACTGATAAAGGACTTTGACAAAGTCTCAAGGTATAAAATAAATGTGCAAAAGACAGTCGCATTCCTATACACCAACAATAAACAAACAGAACCTCAAGTAAAAAGCAAAATTCTACTCACAAAAGCCACAAAAAAAAAAAGAAAGAAACAAAGAACTTGGCACCTTCCTAACCAGAGAAGTAAAAGACCTTTATAATGAAAGCTACAAAACACTGCTCAAAGAAATCAAAGGTGACACATACAAATGGAAAAATATTCCTTACTCATGGAATGGAAGAACCAATATTGTTAAAATGTCCATCCTACCCAAGGCAAGATAAAAAAAAGACCCCTACATATCAACATACACAAAAATCAACTCTAAATGAATCAAAGACCTAAATGTAAAACCCCAAACTTTAAGAACCTTAGAAAATGCAGAAAACGCCTTTATGAAAATTGGAACTGGCAACCAATTCATGATAAAAAACCTAAGTGCCAAAAATATGAGATAAGATAGACAAGTGGAACTTCATCAAACTGACAACCTTCCGCAAAGTCAAGGAAACCTTCAAGAGAGTGGGGAAAGAGCCCACAGAATGGGAAAAAATATTTTCCAACTGTATATATGACAAAGGCTTAACACCTAGGATCTACAAAGAATCCAAACCTGCTTAAAAGAAAAAATAAACACCTCTATTACGAAGTGGGGAAAACACATGAATAGACACTTCTCATAAGAAGGTATATGAGCAACCAACAGATACATGGAAAAATGCTCAGCTTCACTAGTCATCAAAGAAATGCAAATTATAACCACACTGAGATCACCTAACTCCAGTCAGGATGGCCATCATCAATAACTCAAAACACAACAGATGCTGGAGAGGGTGTGGGGGAAAGGGAACAGTTTTACACTGTTGGTGGGAGTGTAAACTACAGACTCTGTGGAAAACAGTGTGGCGATTTCTAAATGATCTAAAAATCAACCTTCTATAACACCCCACCATCTCACTGCTGGAAATATACCCAGGGGAACTGAATCACTCTATGAAAAAGATACCTGCACATGTATGTTTATTGCAGGATTGCTCACAATAGCAAAAACATGGAACCAACCATGCTGCCAATCAAAAGAGGAGTGGATTAAAAAAATATATACATATACATGATGGAATATTACACAGCCATAAAGAAGGACAAAATAATGAACTTTGCAGCAACTTAGATGAATTTAGAGTCTATAATACTGAGTGATCACTCATAGGGACAAGGAACTGAGTACCACATGTTCTCACTCATAAGCAGACTTTGAACAATTATCATAATACTATAAGAAAGAGTTTGGCAGTAGTGGGAAACTGCTGGCGGGGGGCACACCTTATCAACAAGCGTAATGAACATTTGCATACATATTCCTGAATTGTACTCCACAACTTCTAAATAAAAAATAAAGAATATTAAATAAATAAATAATAAAATTTATAACCAGTATTCAAATTAACATAGTCTGGGTTTGGAGCCTTCATATTTAATCACTCTGCTAAAGAAATAATAAAGAACAAGCAGAATAATGCTGGTTCAGCATTCAAGAATCTATCTGTGTAGTTCATTATATTAGCAGTGAAAAGAAGAAATTTCACATAACCACATGGTGGCTAGATGATGAAAATCATTTGACAAAATGAACACCCATTATGATAGAACTAGTTCTAGAGGGGAATTTTTTTTTTTTTTTTTAGAAAGCAGAATGCATTGAGAGGACAGAAAAGCTCCCACAGTGAGAGAGGATCTGAAGGGGTTGCCTGGGAACTTTTTTTTTTTGTAAAGAATTTCTACAAAACTTCTATAGCTGACATCATTCTTAATGATGAGAAACTTTTAACAGCGAACGGTGAGAAAGTTTTAACACTAAAATTAGGACTAAAGGCAAGGACATTAGCTCTTACCTCTGCTTTTCAATATTACACCAAAGTCCTCACCAATCAATAAATCAAGGAAAGAAAAGGAAACATATACAGATTGGGAAAGCAAAAACAGAATTGTCTTTCTTTGTAGATGAAATTACCATCAAAATTCAAAGTATAAACAATGATTTTATTTTATTATTATTATTATTATTGTTATTTTTTTTTAGTTGGAGTCTCACTCAGTCACCCAGACTGGAATGCAGTGGCCGCTCCTGTCCACCGCAGCCTCGACCTGCTGGGATCTGGCGATCCTTCCGCCTCAGCCTTCCAAGTAGCTGGAACTACAGGCGCATGCTACCATGCCTGGCTAATTTTTTGATTTATTGTAGAGATAGGTCTCGCCAAGTTGCCCAGGTGGGTCTTGAACCCGCAGGCTCAGGCAATCCACTCACCTCAGCCTCCCAAAGGTGTGGAATTACAGGCTGGACCACCGAGCCCGCCTAACAATGATTTTAAAATACTCCTGATGTGAACAAGCAATTATTGCAAATTCACTGGATTCAACAATTGTGATATAACAACAGAGTATAAACATGAAAAAAATATAGACATACACCTTACATCAGTCACCAAAATTAATTCCAAACTGATCTTAGACCTAATGTAAAATGATATATTATCAAACTCCTACAAAATAACATATGAGAAAATGGAAATGACCTTGAGTATGGCGATGACACTTTAGATACAACACAAAAGTCATGAAAAACAAAAAAATTATTAAGCTGGTTATCATTAAATTTTAAAATTTCTGCTTCGTTAAAGACACTGTCAAGAAAATGAGGAAAAAAGTCACAGACTAGGAGAAGATATTTGAAAAAGACACAATTGAAGGGATTATGCAAGTATATCAAAATACTTATCCAACTATATGTATATTCAAAATATACAAAGAATATTTACAACTCAGCAATAAGAAAATGAATAGTCTGATTATAAAATGGTCAAAAGTACTGTTCATGGTAGCCCATGCCTGTAATCATAGCACTTTGGGAGGTGAGGTGGGAGGATCGCTTGGACCTAGGAGTTTAAGACCAGCCTAAGCAACATAGTGAAACTTTGTCTCTAAAAAAAATAAAATAAAATAAAATAAATTAAAAAATTAGCTAGGTATGGTGGTGCATGCCTGTAGTCTCAATTACCTGGGAGGCAGAGGCAGGAGTATCATCTGATCCTAGGAGGTAGAGGCAATGGTGAGCTGTGATCATACCACTGCACTCTGTCATAAATCACGAGTGAGACCCTGATTCAGAATAAATAGATAAATAACAGAGTAAGACCTTGAATCTAAATAAATAAATGAATAAACAAATGGCAAAAGATTTGAAAAAACAACTCACCAAAGGATATATACAAATACTACATAAGCATATGATATAGTATTTAATATTATATGTCATTAGGAAATTGCAAAGTAAAACAACAAAGAGATATCACACATAAATTAAAATGACCACAACTCAAACACTGATAACACCAAATGCTGACAGGCATTTAGAACAATAGGAACTCTCATGTATTGCTAGTGAAAATGCATAATGGTATAGCCACCTTGGAAGACAGTTTGGCTGTTTCTTTTCTTAAAGGAATTATATATTATAAAGTTGTGGGGTACAAGGGAGAATTAACTACGCAAGTAGACTGCGTGCAGATGAGTTTCTTTTTTTCTTTTTTGAGTTGGAGTTTCACTCCGTCGCCCAGATTGGAGTGCAGTGGCCGCTCCCGGCCACCGTGGCCTCCACCCGCTGGGCTCTGGCGATCCTTCCACCTCAGCCTTCAGAGTAACCGGAATTACAGGCACGTGCTACCACGCCCGGCTAATTTTTGATTTATTGTAGAGATGAGGTCTCGCTGCCCAGGCGGGTCTCGAACCCGTGAACTCAGGCAATCCACTCACCTCAGCCTCCCAAAGGCGCGGGATTACAGGCTGAGCCACCGATCCCGGCCAGATGAGTTTCTAACTGGCACTTACTCCCCCTGGTATAAGACCTGGTACCCTTTATATTGTGACGTGACCCCACCCTTCCTTTTCCTCTCTCCCTGGCAGTGTCCAGTGACTGTCAGTTCCATCCTTGTGCTAATGTGACTGGTGTTCAGGGCCCTCATATAAGTGAGAATATATGATATTCATTTCTTTGTTTCTGTGATTGTTCACTTATTGATGGTATGATGGTCTCCGATTACATTCAAGTTACTGAGAAGTCCATTATTTTGTTCTTTATGTAATACTCCACAGTCTGTATTTACCACATTTTCTTTATCCAGTTCACTTTTGATTGGCAGCAGG
The DNA here is from genome assembly GCF_000164805.1 of Carlito syrichta. Classification (NCBI taxonomy): domain Eukaryota; kingdom Metazoa; phylum Chordata; class Mammalia; order Primates; family Tarsiidae; genus Carlito; species Carlito syrichta. Next base: position 37,052 of record NW_007173525.1, on the reverse strand, counting down.
ATTAGTTCCATGTTTTTTCTTTTGTGGATAGTGAACTATAAATATGCATGTGTAGGTGTCTTTTTTGTGGAATGATTTATGTTCCTCTGGGTATATTCCCAGGACGGGAATGAGGAATTACCACATATTTCTTTCCATAGAGGTTGAACTAGCTTGCCTTCACATCAACAGTGTAGAAGCGTTTCTTTTCTCTAGCTGCACCAGCACCTGTTATTTTTTGACTTATTAGTGATAGCCATACTTATTGGAGTTAGGTGGTATTTCGTTGTAGTTTTGATTTGCAATTCTCTGATGATTAGTGAGGCTGGGCATTTTTTCATGTATCTGTTGACTGTTTGTCAACAGATGTTTGTATATCATCTTTTGAGAAGTGTCTGCTCATGTCCTTTGCCCCCTTTTTAATGCGATTGTTTGTTTTCCCTGCACTTCATTTGAGTTCCTCGTAGATCCTCGATGTTAGACCTTTGTCAGTTGTATAATTTGCAAATATTGTCTCCCATTTCATGGGTTGTCTCTTTACTCTCTTGATCATTCCGTTTGCTGTGCAAAAGCTTTCAGTTAGATGAGGTCCTACTTGTCTGTCTTAGATTTATGGCATTTGCTTTTGGCGTCTCAGTCAAGAATTCATTGCCTGCTCTGATCTACATATGGGTGTTTCCTATGTTTTCTTCTAGGATTCTTATAGTATGATGTTTTATGTTTAGGTCCTTAATTGATTTAGAATATATATAATTTCTATATATGGTGATAGGTAGGGGTCCACTTTCATTCCTCTGTATGTAGTTAGCTGGTTTTTCTTGCATCATTTGTTATATATAGTCTTCTTTCTCCAATGATAGCTATTGGTGGCTTTGTTGAAGATGAGTTGATTGAGAGATCATGTTTTTAGTTCCAGAATCTCTGACCTGTTCCATAGGTCTATGTGTCTATTCTTGTACCAATACCATGCTATCTTGGTTACTGTAGCTTTGTAATAAAGTTTAAAGTCCAAAAATGTGATACCTTTCACTTTGTTCCTTTTGCTGAGGATTGATTTGGCTATTCATTTGTTTCTTTTGTTTCCGTATGAATTTCTGTAGTGTCATTTCCAGGTTCATCAAAAATGCTATTGGTAATTTAATGGGCATTGCATTGAACCTGTAGATTGCCTTGTGTAGGGTGGACATCTTGACAATATTGATTCTTCCAATCCATGGGCATGGGATATCTTTCCATTTGTTTTGTCTTTCCATTTGTTTTGTCATCTTTGATTCTGTAACCAGTGATTTGTAGTTCTCCTTGTAAAGGTCTTTCATTTCTCTGGTTAGCTAGATGGCTGGGTATTTTTGTGTGTGTGGCTATTGTAAATAATATTGTATTTTTTTATTTGGTTCTCCGGATGCTTATAACTGGTATATTGATATACAACTCTATTGCAATTGATTTTCTGTAATCTGGGATTTTATCAGTGCCAGGAGACATTTTGACAACTCCCTACGGTTTTCTAGGTATAGAAGAATATGATCTGCAAAGAGGGATCACTTAACTTCCTCTTTACCTAGTTAGAAACCCATGATTTCCTTAAACCAGCCCTGCATCCTGGGAATGCAGCCCACCTGGTCATGATGGATAATTTTCTAGATGTGTTGTTATATCTTATTTGCCAGATTCTTGTTGAGAATTTTTGCATCAATATTCATCAAGGGCATTGGCCTGAAATTCTCTTTCCCTGTTGGGGCTATAATGTTAGCTTCATAAAATGAGTTGAGGATCATTCCACCATTCTTTTTTTTTTTTTTTGAGTTGGAGTCTCACTCTGTCCCCCAGACTGGAGTGCAGTGGCCGCTCCCGGCCACCGGAGCCTCAACCTGTTGGGCTCCGGTGATCCTTCCGCCTCAGCCTTCCGAGTAGCCGGAATTACAGGCATGCACTACCACGCCCAGCTGATTTTTTGATTTACTGTAGAGATGAGGTCTCACTGCCCAGATGGGTCTCGAACCCGCGGGCTCAGGCAATCCACTCACCTCAGTCTCCCAAAGGTGCTGGATTACAGGCTGAGCCACCGAGCCCGGCTTATTCCACCATTCTTGATTGCCTGAAATACTTTCAATAAGATTGGTATCAGCTGCTCCTTTTATGTCTTATAGAATTAAACCGGGAAGACATTTGGTCTAGGGTTTCTTTTTTTGGCCAGGAGGTTTCTTAAGACTGAGTTGTTTTCCAGATTATTAATAGTCAGTTTAGAGCTTCAATTTCCTCTTGTTTCAACCTTGGGAGGTTGTGAAATGTTAGAAAATTCTCCATTTTCTTTAGATTTTCTAGTTTATTTGCATGCAGGTGCTCATAGAAATCTCTTATAATATTTGGAATTCCTTCACTGTCAGGTATGACTTTGCCTTTTTTTCTTCTAATTATGTTTATATGGTCTCTCTCTCTCTCTCTCTCTCTCTGGCCTAGAATTTGTCAATCTTATTTATCATTTTAAAGAACCAGTTTTTTGTCTTGTTGATCCTTTCCACAATATTTTTATTTTCCATATCCTGCAATTTTGATTTTATCTTAGTAATAGGTATTTTTTTTACCAAAATTATGATTTAGATGATCTTGTCTTTCCAGCTCCCTTAGGTGTGCTTTTAGGCTATTTATTTGTTATAAATAAATAGCAGGTTGAGGCTGCAGTGGCTGGGAGCGGCCACTACACTCTAGTCTGGGCAACAGAGTGAGACTCCAACTCAAAAAAAAAAAAAAATGTTTCTTTGTTTTTATTTGTTTCCAGGAATCTTTTTATCTCTGTCTTTATGTTCATGTTGACTCAGAAGTTGTTCAGCATAATGTTGTTTAGTGTCGATGTCTTTTGTGTTTTGGGGGTTCAGCAGCATGTTGTTTAGTATCCATGTCATTGTGTTTGTTGGTGGTGATAGTCATTTTTATTCCATTGTGACATGATAAAATGCATGGTATTATTTTGATCCTTTGAAATTTGTTTATACTTGCTTTATTTCTGAGAATGTGATCAATCTTGGAGTATGTTTCTTGTACTGATAAGTAGAATGTATACTCTATAATTGTTGGGTGTAGTCTTCTGTAGATATCTATACTTCTATTTGATCAAGTGTCCAGTTAAGGCTCTGAATCTCCTTGTTAGCTTTTTTACATCAATAATCTGTCTAGGGTTGTTATTGTAGTACAGGTTTCTATCCATGATTGTGTGAGTGCTGTGTCCTCTCTTAGTTTATTTAGTAGTTGTTTTATAAAACCTGGTGCTCCTGTGTTAGATGCATATATGTTTAAGATGACATGTCTTGCTGGTGGATTGAATTGTTTTTATCATTATGTGGTATCCTTCTGTGCCTCCTGTGTGCTATTAATTTTTGATGGTTTGAAGTCTGCTTTGTCTAATATCAGAATAGCTACACTTGTTCTCTTCTGTTTCCCTTTGCCTGAAAGACCATTTTCTAGCCCCCAACTTTGAGCTTGTGGTATCCTTTGCAGTAAAGAAGAGCTTCCTGGAGGCAGCAGACTGTTGGTCATGCTTCTATATCTAGTTTGCCACTCTATTCCTTTTCATTGGTATGTTCAGCTCATTCATGATCAAGCTAATTATTTAAATGCAAGAGTTTATTCCTGTCATAGGGCTCTTAGTGAGTAGACTTGCTTCCTTTTTACTATGTATTTATATGTGTGTATTTTCATTTTTGTGAATGCTCTATATCCTCTGTTAGCGCTGTACTTGCTTATTCTTTTGTGATAGTATGACATCTGTGTTCAACACCTTAAGCATTTCCTAAAGGACTGGTCTAGAGGCAGCATATTCCCTTTGGGATTGGGAATATGCTGCCTCATTAAATTTTTAAATCTCTATAACTGATTAGGTTTAACTTGGCAGGGTTGGAAATTCTTTGCTAGAATTACTTACTTTGGAGAATGTTAAAAATAGACTTCCAGTCTTTCCTGGTTTGTAATGTTTTTGCAGATAATTCTGGAGCAATTCTGATGGTTCTTTCCCAATATGTGTTCTGACCTCTCTCTCTTGCTCTTGTTATCATTTTTTCTGTCATGGTTGCTTTGTGTAGGTGTTTTACTATGTGTCTTGGGGATGGAAATCTCATGTGATACCTTGCAGGGGTTCTCTGAATCTCTTGTACTTGTATGATCTCCTCTGTAGCAAGATGTGGGGCATGTTCTTAGTTGACCTAATAGAATTCCATGGTGTTTTCAGTTTCCCTTTCTGCTCTAGAAATACCAATCAGGCATACATTTGGTTTCTTGACATAGTTCTACGTCTCTTGGAGGCTTTGCTCATTCTTTTTCAGTCTTTTTTTTTTTCCTTTGTTTTGGACAAACTGAATTAGTTCCATTTTTGGTCTTCCGGCTTTGAGATTTTTTTTTAATCTGTCTGTTTGATTTCTGCACCTTAAGCTTCTTGTTGTTGTTGTTGTTGCTGTTGTTGTTGGTGTGTATGTATGTGTGTATTTCCAGGATGGAGTTCTTAATTTCCATTATTTCAGAATAGGCTTTTCTGAAATTGACCAACTCCACTTTCGCTTCCTATATGAATTTGGTGAGTTTCACTTCTGATTTCTCTTGGCTCTCTCTGGTCATTAGTGCCATCTCATCTCTAATTTCTGTGACTCTCATATCTGGGGAAGGTCATTCTGGGGAGTCTTCCAATGTTTGTGCTCTAATAGCTGCTTTATTGAGTGCTATCTCTTTAAGACTCTGAGGATTGCCTTTTTGAGTATTGTCTCTTTAAGACTCTGAGGATTGTTGTTGATTCCTTTCTATTTGTGACAATCCTGTCTTCCCTCTCTATCATTCTTTTTTGTTGTTGTTTTTTGGTTATTTGTTTGTTTTTGTTTCAAAGCTAGACAATAACCTTCTTTTAGGGCTCTTTTCATCATTTAATATAGGTCATGCAGTGAGAGAGAAAAGAGGGGCACTCACTTCTACTCTGTGTTTGACCCTGAGAAAGGGTTCTCTGATGCAGACTTTTTATTTGTAATTTTTAATTTTTGTATTATAAAGATGTGGGGTACGATTCAGGGTTAGGTATACAAACATTGATTATGCAGGTACCCTTGTTGATGAAGTATGCCCCTCTCTCCCCTAGCAGTTTCCCTCAACTGCCAATCCCACCTCTCCTCCCCTGACAGTTTCCCACTACTGATGCAGACTTTTTATACTGTGGTTACATTGGTTTTCAGACCCTTTTGCAAGTACTCTGCAGAGAACAAATGGAGAAAGCACTCCCTATTTGTTTGTTTGTTTAATTTGCAGCCCGGAAGTCTTCCCACTGTGAAAGTCTCAGGTGTCTTTTATGTTGCTCCTTACCTGTTCAAGTCTGCACTCAGCACTTGAAAAAGAGTGAGTTCCCTGCCATAGGGAGATTTGCCCTCAAGTGCGTGATATTGGAAGGTGTTTCTTCCTTATCTGGCATGGGGACTGACTGTCAGATGGTGGTGGCAGGTGGTCTGGGAGGTGCATGCTAGCAGAAGGCAAGCTATTAACATCTATTTGTAGGCAGGTTTGTTTGCCATTCTGCTTCGGCTCCAGTTACCTGCTGCTGTGACTGGACCAGGGCCTCTCCTCTAGGGACCATTGACTCACATGTGGCTGGTAGGGTGGGAAGGACTGACCCAAAGCATTTCAGGATTACCCTCTTATTCCCAGGGCATTGCTTCAGTTCCTATGCAAGCCCAGAGGGCAGGGGATGGTGCATCCACATTCTAGCATCTGCCATCACTTTCTGGTCTCTATGTGTTTAAAGAGAACTTTACAGAGTTCAGGGTGCTTCACCCATCCAAAACTGTTCAGGGCATTTCTGTTTATATTCTCTGCCTTACTTGGCAAGAGAGGTGCCAGTCAGCTGTGCCACAGTGACCATCTTTGATCATCACCCTGGCGACTTCTTACAAAGCAAAATATACTCTTACCTTACAATAAAGCAGTTGTACCCCTTGCCAATTACCCAAATGAATTTTTTTAAAAAACATATCCACACAGAAACCCTCATGAAGATATTTATAACAACTTTATTTATAATTGTCTAAACTTGAAAATAGCTAAGATGTCCCTCAGTATGAGAATGGGTAAAGACACAGATATATCCAGACAAGAGAATACTACTTAGTGTTAAAAACAAAAGAGGTGTCAAGCCATGTGAATACATGAAAGAAACTTAAAACATATTAAGTAAAAGAAGCTAATACACAAAAGCAAAATATTAAATATTTCTAAATACATGACATACTGAAAAAGGCAACTACAAGGACAATAAAAAATATATTAGTGGTTGACAGTGGTTAGGAGTGGAGGGAGGGTTGAATAAGCAGAACAAGAATACTTTTAGTTTAGTAAAACTATTTTGTAGGATACTACAATGGTAACTACATGTCATTATTCATTTTTCAAAATCCTGAGATTGTTTTATATAACGAGTGAACCCACAATAAACTATGGACATTGGGCAATAATGTGTCAATGTAGGTTCATTGATTGTAACAAATATAGCACTGTAGTGCGGGACATTGAAGGGAAATATTTTGCAGGGAAAATGGGAAATTATCTGTACTTTCTGCTCAATTGTGCTGTGAACTTTAAAGTACCTTTACAAATAAAATGTGGTAATTAAAAAAATTCTTTTTTCCCCTCTTTTAATTTTTATTTAAAACTGTGGGGTACAATTCAGGGCTAGGTATACAAATATTCACCATGCGGGTACCCTTATCAGGTCAGGGCAAGAAGATCACTTGAGACCAGGAGTTTGAAGCTGCAGTAAGCTATGATTGTGCCAGATAGAGGCCCTGACTTTATTAAGATGATAGGTAGATAGATAATTGGATATGCACAGAAATTAAGAAATGATTTCTAACCTGAATGCAGTTAAACTTAATGTTACTTATTTGATTTAGATCATTCTTACAAATTTCTATATGAATTCTATGGGTTTTGTAGTTAGTATTTTTCTTTCAGACATCTCTTAATGTTTGTTAAATTTATTCATCAAACAGAAAATTCAAAAGTTCTTTAAGGGGTAGTAGGTACATCTGGAAAGACTAATTGCAATATGACTATAAAATGGCAAGATCTTTTTCCTGTCAACAAGACACATCTATTAAAGATTTTTGAGTAGAATTTTTTTTTAAAGTCATTTAAGGTGGAAATATATTTGAGGAAAACAATATATTGTTTGTGTTTCTCAATCTTGTAAAACCATTCTCATGTTTAATAAGTAGGTATTTTTCATATTTATCTTTATATCAATTCAAACCTTTATAATAAATTTTACCACATGATAAGTAAAAAGCAAATCAAACAATGATTATTTAGGACACGCTTTTCCATGTTATCTGAACCACTGGAAATATGTATATAATTACTTATAGTACCATTTTCAGGTTTCATGCCTAGTATTGGTTCACCTCTTTCTCTATTTAAACATTTATAACTAATTATACTCTAAATTAAACATGTGCAATCAAATTTGCCCCAAACGACAAGGAAGTTAAAGGCAGAAAGAGGAAAAACTCACGTCAGAGGGAGAATGAGAAATTTTAGAAGTCAGGTGGGTTAAGATAACTACATTTTAGAAACAGGAGAGATAAGAAGCAGCAAGATTGCACTGGGTTAGAATAAGGAGGAAACATGTCAGCATTGAAGCAGAATATGAAAAGCAATAAAGGCGAATGAGTATATTCACATTCAAAGCAACTGGGTATTTAATGACTGAAAAATTGTCTTGAATCATTATGAAATAAGGTAAAATAATATTATCTCTACATATATTAAAGCTTGTCAAGACAATGTGATAGCAATTTATCCAAGGTTTAATTACACGCACTTCCCATTTATGCTCACCTAGAATAAATAAATGTAATCATATTTAGAAATAAGGTTTTTCCCATTGTAAGCAAGTTATGATGAGGTCATTCTAAATCTAATATGACTTGTATCTTTATTAAAAGAAGGAAATTTGGACACCAAAGCATAGACACAGAGAGAAGCACGCTATTTGAAAACACAGAGACATTCACAGGGAAGAATTCCATGTGGATATAGAAGCAGAAATTGTAGTGATGCAGCTGCAAATCAAGAAATGCCAAAGATTGCCAGCAATCACCACAACCTAGGAAAAGAAAGAAACCATTCTTTCCTAGGACCTTCAAGAAGTGAGTACAACTCTGCCAACACTTAGATTTTATACATGTAGTCTTGAGAACTGAACTGTAGAAAAATACATTTCTGTTGCTTTAAGTCACCAAGTTGGTAGTAATTTGTTACAGTAGGCCTAGCAAACTAATACAGCATATAAAAAAATTAGCGTGCCACCTGAAGATGACACAACCTTAAAGATAAAGTCAGACATTGGTTAGTATACATTTAGCACGGAACAAGTAGAAAGCTAACTCAGATTCAAAAATGTTATGCCCTTAAAAAGATTTCCACTGTTTTATGGAACAGAGTCTCTGGCAATTTTAGCCCAAGGTCTTTTTGTTAGACCATTCATATTTATTTTGTTTTAACTCTGTACTCTCTAGAGTAGTAAATTGTCAGATTATAATTTGACTCCCTGTATATCTCTATTACAGGAAAGAATGTATTTGACTCCTTAAACTAAATTTTCAGTTTCCTTGGCATGGCAATCATAAATCACTGAAAATTAATAAGTTGAGAGTCATGGTTGCCTTAAATTGTGTATAATCACTCCTGGACACTGATAAAAGTGATAAACCAGCCTGGGCTCGGTGGCTCAGCCTGTAATCCTGCACCTTGGGAGACTGAGGTGAGTGAATTGCCTGAGCCTGAGGGTTCGAGACCCGCCTGGGCAACTGGCCAAACCTCATCTCTACAATAAATCAAAAAATCAGCCGGGCGTGGTAGCACGTGCCCATAATTCCGACTACTTAGAAGGCTGAGGTGGAAGGATTGCAGGAGCCCTGCAGGTTGAGGCTGCAGTGGCTGGGAGCAGCCACCGTACTCCAGTCTGGGTGACAGAGTGAGACTTCAACTCAAAAACAAACAAACAAACAAAAATGTGATAAACCTGAAGTTACTTACAGCAGTATTATATAACTTTGACCACCACTTCCAAATGCCAATAGTTTTGTTCTTAAAACTTCCATATCACCATTGTAGGACTCTACATATCAAAATGATACTGTGGAGGTTTTTATGGCCACTAAGTTCAATGTCTATATCAGCAGATCTCAAATGAGTCAAAGGAGCCCCAGAAGTGTTCTAGGTGGCTTCACACTTGTTTCTACTTTATTTCCAATTTTTATTATCAACCTGAAAGTTAGACTAGATATTGAATTATTGTAGAATCCTCCAAACCAAATTTAATCCATGGAATCACTAAAAATAGACATGGCTTTGTTCCTAAAGCCCTACATGATGAAATTAGATACATATTAAGTGATAAGTATTATGGCTGATGCATGGGTGAGAGATAGTTTACAAAACCCCCCAACACCATAATCAGAGGCACTCAAACTGAAAATTAGGATGAGAGTTTGATGGCTTCCTGCTACAGACAACCCTTCCCAAGACATCAGAACAAGACTTTGTCTTATAATGAGACTCTTCCCCTCTTATTGCTACCTTTATCACTTGGCAAAATAATGGTGTAGTTTAAATGTTCAAATCAGTAGCTTCTGCTGGCAACTTGACAGACCCTGGCTTAAGAGGTCCTTTAGTCCACCTATGATTGACTTTGACAACATCCCTAATGCAACTGTTGCTCATTCTCTACTTTAATTCGAACCAGCCATAAAAAACCAGGTAATAAAATTGCTCTATATTATCTATGGTTAAACTTTAAAATGGCTATGCTATTGCTAATAATTAATGCTGTACCTGGATAAATTTACCTAGGAATGTAGAGGCCTATATACAAAAAATAAGAAATCAGTCTACATAGTTACACATCTCATTTAACTCCCCATAGTCATTTGATTTATTCAATTGGCTGCCTTTAAGCCTAGGTTCATAGCTTAAGACCTCTATGTAAAATGGAATGGTCATATTACAATATGTTTTAGTTTGTATTTTTTCTTTTTAAACTCTATGCCTGTTGCTTGTTAAAATTTTGCAGTACGACTCCTAACAAAATAATGCTGACTACTTTGAGTTGATAGCTAACATTTATAAAACAGACAAAATTGAACTTAACAATGGACTGTAGATAGACTTAGTCTAAAAGTCACTTTCTCCAAACCTCTCTTGTTGCTCAGTTGACTGAACAGGTTTTGACATTGACTCCAAAATTGCAAATCACTTTCCTTTGTTGTGGGACCAGATCAGACAAACTGGGACAGGTCCATCCCAACACCAAGGAACAATCAAAACCAAGCTACAAGATGCTTGATCAGTAGTGCTTTTGGGGAAAGATTTTAATTGAAAGAGGAAAATGTAAAAATTGTCAGAATCAAAATAGATAATTATGTTAAAAATGCTGACAAATAGAACCATGAAAGGTCATAAAGAGAGTGTTCTCAAGCATGCATGCCTAATAACAAGAACTAACACAAAAGAATCAGCAAAAACCACACTGTATGCAAAGGTTATGGAAACTTTACACACAAAAATATACTTTTGTGAGAAAATCTGTTCAGCCTTAGACTGGTACCGCCCTTATTATTGATTTTTACAACCAATGATATTTATCTCAAAACAAGTATACAATCCTTATTTTTCCTTCAAAACCTTTGTCTTCCTCTGCCTCTTTGAATATGTACATAGCTTATTATGACACATATACTTCTACTGCAATACTTATTCACAAATAAACATCATTCTGTTTTAGAGAGTCTACCTCTTTGTTCATTGTTTAGGTTGACAGCTGAAACTATAACTTTTAAAGAAAAACATAAAATTCGTTTTTATAACTTAAGTGTAAAAATGTTTTCTTGGACAAATCACATACATAAATAAACACAAAAAATTGCTAATGATCATCAAAATTAAAACTTTGTTTATCTAAGAACACAGTTAAGAAAATGAATAGGTAAAGCACAGAATGTTGAAACAATTCACAAAATGCATATCTGAAGAAGGACCTGTATCCAGAATATATTAAAAATTGTACAATGTAATAATACAAACATCTCAATAAAATTAGATAAATGTCTTAATTATTACCTCACAAAAGAAGATATACTAAAAACCAATAAGCATATGAAAAAGTGCTAAAAATTGATAATAATAGATATTTAAATTAAAACATAATAAGGTAAAACTACACTGGTATTAGAATGTCTAAAATTAAAAAGATTGGCAACAAATAATGGCAAGAATATGAAAAATGAAACTCAAATTTATCACAATATAATTTGATATGATTACTTTAGAAAAATATCTAGATGTTTCATAAAAGCTAAATATAAGCCTTTCTTCTAACCTGAGTTCCACTCATAAACATTGATCCAAGAAAAATAAAAACATATTCACAAAAGATTTGCACATAAAAGTTCTTAGAAGTTTTATTCATAAAGCTGAAGACTGGAAACAACTTATGTTTGTATCAATAGAAAAAGAATTCACAATCTTAATATAACTATAAATTAAAATAGTAATCTGCAACACAAAAGTAACAGAATACTGATAATTACACAACACCAATAAAGCTCAAAAATGCTATGCTTATAGAAAAATAATCTTACACAAAAGAGCATAGAACACACAAAAATACTTAATCATCATGGAGAAAGTCAGAACAATGGCTTCTTTTTGTTGAATTCAGGAATTAACTAGGACGAAAACTGGAGGAACTTTCATGGTTGAGGGTAATCCTTTACATTTCTGATAGAGCTTATGCTTTATATTTGTAGCCATTTGGCAAAACTCAGCAATGGTTACACAAGATTTGTGTATTCATTTTATGTAAATTGTACATAAACTAAATAAATAATGATATTGTAAATGAAATGCATGCACAAACATTTTAGAGGAAACACGTAGAAAATAGATGTATAAAGAGATGGGTGGATGGATATGCATATGACCAAGAAACAGAATAAAATGTCAATTATAAAATTTGTGTAGTGAGTATATGGATGCTCATTAAAATTTTCAAAATTTTGTTACTTTTGAAAATTTTTATTAAAAAAGATTGGAAGAAAAGCCTTTCAGTCAGATAATAAACTTTTTTTTTTGTATGGAAGACTGAGTGATGCACCGTTTATATCTCCCTTTCAATGCAGGTTTGTTTTTGACCCTTGTTGAAATGAACTTGTTTGAACTGCAATAGCCTTTCACTCTTAGCACCTCAGGAATTGCCTCCACTGCATAGAGCTTTCTCATTCAAGTTCTTACTCTTCCCTAGGCAATTTTGCGATGATAGAGATGAAAAATATGAAAGCCAAGTTATTTGACAGGCATTTCCAAGTCGTAACTTTTCCTCTTTCACAGGTATTGTTTCTAAAGATTCCCCTATACACTCAAATCTGTACGCCCTGAGTTCAGGTTCCTGGAAAACTCAATCTGAGATAGGTAATTAATTGAATTAATTCTAAGTGATTTATACTTAAAAAATTATTGATTAGAAAATGTTCAGAGATAAAGTTAAGCCAATTATGGTATACCATTTGTAGTTTTCTTAGTGCTTTGCAGTTCAGGGTTATCTTCTGCATTAACATAATTATCTCTATTGTTAAAAAATGTCTTTTTATTTGACTCTATTTTCAATTTTTGGCAGTTTTCATTCATTTTCTTACTCATTATGTTTTCTTTTTAATGTGCACATTATATTAAGACTTTACTTGGAAATAATTTTGTAACTTTATTTTGTAAGTTCTATCTTTTTTGGTCTATTTTCATTGTGAATTTCTTTCACATAAAATATTATTGTTCAGTGTTCTTTTTATTTGTGGTTGTTTATTGGTAGCTCCATCAATTGTTTTCATTGATTACCTCTATCTTGTGTTAATTCACATTTTCTGTTTTTGTTAATAGAAACTGTATGAATATTGTTTTCTTTTTCACATTTCTCAATTTTTGAGGACCAAAATATCACAGGTATATCCTAAGTTCAAAATCTCTCTATTGCCATGTATAGTGTGTTAAGAACTGTGAAAAATCTGAGATTCTACGATACTTGCAAATTATGCAGTGAGTCTGCCAGATTTCATAGATGTTGGCAGAACACAGCAATAAAAGACTTTGCTACTCACAACACAGCAAACATCATATTCTTCCTGGTCATGTCAGTATCACTTTCTCCCAAATTCCCCTGGGAAAACATAGAGGTGGCCTAGTGGGTGCTGTGCAACCAGTCAGTTTGCATAAACTTTCTGTAATAAATCTAAAACTTTAAGAATGGGCTTCAAGCAAACCTTCCCAACTAACTCCCAGAAGATGGCATTTTTCTCTGTCTTCCAAAGTTGCATGCTAGGTAATCTCGTTTAAAAATATAAACCAAAAAAGGAAAGGAAAAAAATAACCTTCTGTTGCTTATTCCAAAAATATGAGTGAAAGCATAAAAAAAGGAACAACAACAACAAAATACCTTGGAAAGTTGCCTTGCACATAGTGGTTACAGTTTCTTTTATGAATCGTGCTTTTTGGGGGGAAACAGGTGTATCTTTTGATCTCATTATTATCTTTTGTTTCTGTAGGATCATTAATTTCTCTCTCATCTTTTTTTTTTTAACTTCCAAGTAGCTCTTAGCTATTAGCCTCTCTTTTATTAAAGAAATCCCTTTTTGAAGACAATGTCATGCAAGGCCATCACTTTTGCTCCAAAGAACATTGAAACTTTTTCTTTGTTTCCTCATTAAGCAACATTATGATTGAATCAGTCTCAGATTTGTTTCAAGCATTCCCTGACACAGGATAGAATTCTTGTTTTTGCTAGATATTATTTTATATTATTTTACCTCTCTTCAGCCATTGATGCTATGTCACTACCCTCTTTCATTATCTTTACCTGATTTCTCATGTGGATTCCAGCACTGGCTATAATGGATTCCAAATTTTCATTTCCCCACATACATGTCATTGACATTTTTAGAATTCTTGTTCCATTAAGTTATGAGTGGTTTTATATGTTCTCCTTGTTGGATTTAACAGCTTTTGTATAATGTATAAAAAGATTAATGTTTAGATGGATTTAATTATCCAATGTGTGAGTATTAGAATTTTGATTGAAACTGGATTAATTTTATAGATTACCTAGAAGAGATTGAATATCTTTATGATATTAGTCTTGCATCCTGAAAGATGCTGTAGATCTTCATTTATTCATATTTTCTTTTTTTTACTCTGCTATACATTTTTGTCTACTTCAGAAAAGAAAATAAGTTATATTTAATTTAGTTTATACTAAGGTATTTTATCAGTGTTATTTTTTATTACAAATTGTATCCTTTACATTACTTTCAGTCCAATTTCTGTTAGTGATTTGCAATGTGATTTAATTCTGTATATTAATTTAATACAATAAATATTTACTAAATTCTGAGAGTTTTAGTAGTTTTTAAGTTTCTTCGTTTATTCTCTACCCTGATAAAACATGCAACTAATAAGAATTTACATTCATCCTTTCTAACTTTTATAACACATTTTATCTTCTGATTTCTTTAGATACAAATTTCAAAACAGGAGCAAATTATAGACGTGAGAATTGACATCACTGTTTGAAACTTATTATTCTCACAACGTAACTGTTGTGAATGTTTGCTAAAGAATATATATTCTTTAACATAGTAGAAAATTATTTCATTTTTGTTCTAATAGTTGTCTTCATAAGTAAAGGCTGAATTAAAACAAATAACTTTCAGCATATAAAAAATTACCATATAGGTAATCATCTACAATTTGAGAGAAGGAAAATGGGAATCTTGTCTGAAACATCAGTCCATTACAGTGGCACCAACCATTATAAGAACAGTTTCAAATATAAAATCCAGTTGTTTGAGCTCTAAAAGTCCTGTAAGTTTAAACTTGGAAGTCATCATTAATTTTTTCAACAAAATAATCAAGGATGCAAGGCAAACTACTGCCTCCCCAGTTGGAAAGACAAACAGAGAAATGCAGAACTCAGGAGCAGAAAGTTGCATAAAAACCAATACTGGGAATAAAATATTAAACTGCAGATATTAAGTAACTGAAGGCTCAAAGGTTAAATTTGAGAGATTTTTTTTTTTAAAGAGTCTTACTGCTACTGATGTCCATGTGTACATTCCAGAGGTCTGAGGACAGGTCTATCCTGACCACCCATGCTAATGTCAGCACTCATTCATGCTATTCAAGGGCCTAGAGATTGACCCACCCTAATTGTCATCATTGGTGCCTATGTATGCCTTCCAGGAACCTAAAGTCTGGCCTGCCCCACCCACCGCTACTGCCCATGCATGCTTTCTGAGAGAATGGAAATAGGCCCGAACTATTCACAGCCACATGTGTGCCATTTAGAATAAGGACAGAGCCAGCCTGTCCACCACAAGATCCCAGGCATGTCTCCTAGGTCCCTGGGATTAAGTCCATGCTGCCTACCACCACTGCTGTTAGTGCCCACCCATGCATGCATCTGTGGGTTTGAGGAGTACCCAACCATCCCGCTACTACCACTGCTGAAGCCCACACATACTATGTGAGGGCCTGAGAGTTGTTCCATCAATGCCACTGACAATGCCACACACATGACCAAGGTGTTCAAGGATTCACTCACTTGGCCTTTTCCTGCCACCACAGGCACTTGAGTATATCACCTGGTAACCCACAGAATGATTTGCTCATCACTGCAGCTGGTGACTACCATGTACACCACATGGGGGTCCAAGTACTAGCATACTTGGCCTGCTGCTGCCTACACTTGTGCCTGTTAACAGGTCCATGTGCATCCTCCTACCCCCAAAAAGCCTCAACACAGCTTCTACTAACAACTTTAGTTACAGAGGAACTCACAAACATCATTTATGCTAATTATAACCAAAGAAATTATATGGAAACCACACTACTAGGCCCATTCATAACCAGAGCTAGAGCATCCAACCCAAACAACACTATAGATACATCTACAGGAAAAAGTCTTTTCTTACAAATGCCAATAAAAAAAAAATCAGAAGCAACTGTTATCCCCAGCATGCAAATATCAACATTAGGACACGTACATACATACACACGAAAGGGAACATAATACATCCAAAGGAATGCAATAATACTCTAGTGAAAAATTCCTCCAAAAAAGAAAATTTATGAAATATATGTAAAATAAAATTTAAAATAATATTAAAGAAGCTCTGTGAAATAAAAGAGAACACAGATAAACAATATAAAACATTAAAAAGTTATAATCTGAATGAGAAATTCAACAAGGAGAAATATACCATAAAAAAGAGCCAAACAAAAATATTGGAGCTGAAGATTTCAATGAATAAAACAAAAACTACAATGAAAAACTTTAAGAATAGTTTACCCTAAGCAGAAAAGGAGAATGCATGAGTTTGAAGACAGATATTTTGAAATAATCCAATAAAACAAAGAAAGAGAGAAAGAAATAAAAAGAATAAAAAGAGTGAAGAAAGATTATGTGACGTGGAAAAACCATAAAGTGACCACATATTTGGGAGTTCCAGAAGGAGAAAAATGCACAAAGGCATAGAAAGCATATTTAGTAAAATAAGAGTTGAGAACTTATCAAGTCTTGCAAGTTTGTAGATATCAATATACAGGAGATACAAATAACCCCAAATGGCATCAACCCAAAGAGATCTTCTCCAAGGCAATGATAGACAAACTGTCAATAAGTAAAAGTCTGAAAGGAAAATAAGAACAGTAAGATAAAAGTGTCAACTCACATATAAGAAAATTCCCATTAGACTAATAACAGATTTCTCAGCAGAAACCTTGGAGTCCAAGAAAGAATAGGATAATATATTCAAAGTGACAAAATAAAAAAATAAAAATGTTAACCAAGAATATCAAATCTAGCAAAGCCATCCTCTAAAAAGAAAGAATACGCAAAGTCTTTCCCAGACAAGCAAAAACTGAGAGTTCATCACCACTAGACTAGTCCTACAAAAACTGTTCAATGAAATCCTATATCTGAAAGTGAAAGGACAATATCTACTTACATAAAAACACACAAAAGTATTATAAACTTACTGGTTGAGCATATATACAAATGAGAAAAAGGAAAGAGTCAAAAATTATCACTACACAAAACCACTGAATCATAAAGGTAAACAATAAAAGAGAAAGAAAATAGTTATATGCAAAACAACTAGAAAACATTTAACAAAATTTACAAAAGTCTTTACCTATTAATAACAATCTTGAATTTAAATAGCTTAAATCCTTCCAGTTAAAAGATACGGATTGGCTGAATTGAAAAGAAAACAAGACCCAATTATATACTGCATACAACAAAATAATTTCACCTATAAAGACACACATTTAGTTAAAGTGAAGGGATGGGAAAAAAAAATTCTCACAAACAGAAACCAATGATATGCAGATGTAACACTATTTATGTCAGATAAAGTAGACTTTCAGCCAAAAAAATATAAAAAGAGACAAAGTCGTATAATGACAAAAGGATTAATTATTCCGGAGGATATAGCAATTATAACTACATATACACCCAACGTTGCAGCACACAAGTATGTAAAACAATTATCATTAGAGCTAAAGAGAGAGAAATATTCCAATATCATAATATTTGAGAACTTTAAAATCCTAGTTTTATAATTGGACAGATATTGAGACAGAAAATAAACAACAAATTGGGCGTGAACAGCTCTATGAACCAAACAGAACATGCTCTATGAACCAAACAGAACAAAACAGAACATGCTCTATGAACCAAACAGAACAAAAAAATTGCAGAACAGAAAACATGCAGAATACACTTTATCTTTTTCATCAGTACATAGAACTTTCTTCCAAATAGACTATATACACAGTCACAAAACAGGTCTCAACAAACATTTAAAAATCAAAGCCTTGTCAAGTATCTTCTCTGACCACAATAGAATAAAACTGGAAATGAATAACAATAAGAATTTTGGAAACTTTACAAATACCTGAAAATTAGACAGCATGCTCCTGAATGATCATTGGGTAAATGAAGAAATTAACAAGAAAATTAAAAATATATATATTTGGGGGACAAATGAAAATGAAAACACAGTACATTAAACCTATGAGATACACAAAAATCAGTGCAAAGAGAGAAGCTTTTAGTAAAACAATATATTTTAAAAAGTAGAAATATTTTAAGTAAATCTGTTGATGCAAATCAAGAAACTAAGAGTGCAGCACACTGTCAAACTAAAAATTAGTAGTACAAAAGAAAACAAAATCAAAGCAGAACTAAACAAAACAGAAACAAAAAGAAAAAAATACAATAAATTAACAAATTGAAAAGTTTTTTAGACAAAATAAACAAAATCATTAAACCACTAGCTAGACTCACTAAAATAAGAGAGTGAGAAGACTCAAATAAATAAGAAACAAAAAGGCATAACTGGTATCATAAAAATACAAAGGATCAAAAAAGATATTATGATATTATTTGTTAGCATATTGCCCATATGCTAACAAATTGGAAAATCTAATTAAAGCAGATAAATTCCTCCCATATGCACCTACAAAGACTGAAACAGAAAGAAATAAAAATCCTGAACATATCAATTACAAATAATGATAATCAATTAAAAAAATCTCAACAAATAAAAGTCTGCAAGAGTATGGCTTTGCTGATAACTTCCACCAAACTTATAGGAAACTAACACTAATTTTCAAACTATTCAAAAAATCTTAAGAGGAAAAAATTCTTCCTAACTTATTTTATGAGGCCAACATCACTCTGATATCAAAAGCACACAAGGAAATGACAAAAACAACAACAACAAAAAAAAAACTACAGGGCAATATCCTAATAACCGTGTTCAGAAATCTTCAACAAAAAAACCAGCAAACTGGCTTTGACAATATAGCAAAATGGTAATGCACCATGATCAAGTGAGATTTATCGAATGATTTTAAGAATGAGTCACTACATGCAAATAAATAAATGTAATGCATTTCTTTAATAGAATGAAGCACAAAAACTATATAATCATTTTAATAAACACAACAAGACATTTAATAAAATTCAGTATTCATAATAAAAACCCCCTAAAATAGAAGAAACATACCTTAACATAATAAAGTTCATAAAGGACAAATCTTACAGCTGACATAGTGCAAGGGTAAAGCTGAAAGTCTTTCTTCTAATAAATAGCAAGATAAGGATACCCACTTTTATCACTCCTTTTCAACATGGTTCTGAAACTCCCAGTCAGAGGTATCAGTCAAGAGAAAGAAGGCAATCCACATCAGAAAAGATAAAGCCAAATTGCGGAGTACATAATCTTGTATATAGAAATACCTAAAGACTATACCAAACAACTAAAAAATAAAAATAAATAAAAAACTCTGAGAACTGAATTCAGAATACATAATCAACATACAAAAATTAATAGAGTTTCTGTACTGCATAACAATCTTAAAAAAACCACAAGATGGCAATCCCTTTTATAATAGGCGCAAAGATTAAAATAAAATACCTTTTAATAAATTTTACCAAGGAGGTAAAAGACTGATACTAAAATAAAAACTACAAAACCTGGATGAAAGTAACTGAAGAAGATACAAATAAATGGAAATGTATCTCATGCTCATAAATTCAAAGAATTAATATTTTTAAAATTATCATACCTCTTAAGGAAATCTACATATCCAATTCAATTTTTTATCAAGCAATCAATGATGTTCTTCACAGAAACAGAAAAAATAATAGCCAAAGGAATACTGAACAAAAAGAACAAAGTTGGAGGCATCACACTATGTGACTTAAAAATATCCTACAAAACTATAGTAGCCAAAACAACATGACATTTGTATGAAAATAGACACATACCAATACAATTGAACGGAACATTTAGAAATAAATTTGCATATATGTAGTCGACTGATTTTCAACAAAGGCAGCAAAAATACGCACTGTGGGAAGGACACCATCTTTAATAAATGATCTTGAATTATTTGGATATTCGTATGCAGAAGAATGAAACTAGACCTCTATCTCACACCATGTAAAAAATCAACTCGAAATGAATTAAATACTTAAAGCTAAGATCTCAATTTATAAAATTACTAAGAGAAAACATAGGGAAAATGTTTCAGGGCATTGGTCTTGGCAAATATTTTATGACTGAGACTTCAACAGCATAGGCAACAAAAGCAGAAATAAACAAATGAAACCATTTTAAATGAAAATTCTTCTGCACAGCTAAGGAAACAACAGAATGATAAGAAAAACCTGTGAAATGAGAGAAAATATTTGCAAACTATTCATCCAAGAAGAGATTAACATTCAGAATATACAAGAAACTCAAGCACCAAATCAGGAATAACAATAATAATGATAATAAAAATAATAATAATTTTATTAAAATGGACAAAGAATCTGAACAAACATTTCTTTTTAAAAAGGATACAAATGGTCAACAGGTGTATGAAAAAACTATCTGCATCACTAATTATCAAGGATATGCGAATCAAAACTACAATGAGATAATATCTTACCTCAGAAGGTCTATTATCAAAAAGACATAAAATAATAAAGTCTTGCAAATATGTGGAGAAAATGAAACACTTATCAACTGTTGGTTTAAATGTAAATTAGTACAACCATTATTGAAAATAATATGGAGGTTTCTCAAAAAACTAAAAATAGAACTATCATGTGATCTAGCAGTCTCACCATTTTTCCCACTAGATGGGAAAAATAAGTTCTAATGTTTAATGTTCTAATATAGTAGAGTGACTCTATTTAACAATAATGTATTCTACTTTTCAAAAGAGAAGATAAAAATATTTTCAACATAAAAAATAACAAATGTATAAGGTGACAGATATCATAAAGACACTGATGTGATAATTGCACATTGTATGTATGCAATTCTCAAAATGTCACATGTACCCCATTAATATATATAGCTATTATATATCAATTAAAAATCTGTAGGGGCCTACTCTCAGGAACCCCAAATTTCTGTTATTTTCTTTTCTTGAAGAGAAAACCTATTAGCTTCTCTCAATAAGGACAGGAGAAAAACCTAATACTTTCAGCAGTGGGATTGGAAAGTAACCATATAAAAATACATGCAGAGGATTCTTTCTTAACAATGGCTATCTTTAAGAGGATCTGTTTTACTATCACCTAGCCAATATGTGTTTTACTAGAGACTAACTGACCTGGAGATATAATTCCATAACCTATATTGACCTCATTCAATCAGTTCAAGACCTAAATTGAACACAAAGAATAGCACTTCATGGCAAGAGGAAATGCTCTTGCAGACAAACTACGAAACTAACATGCATTATCAACTCTTTTAGCTCTCTGCCTGCCTGCTTGCCTTAAGACTAGAATTGCACCATTGACTCTCCTTGGTCTCCATCCTGCTTAAGCATTTTAATAAAATTATTATTATTTTTATTATCATTATTATTGTTATTCCTGATTTGGTGCTTGAGTTTCTTGTATATTCTGAATGTTAATCTCCTCTTGGATGAATAGTTTGCAAATATTTTCTCTCATTCATTAAGAATGAATTTTCTATGTTGGTTCTGGGATTTCTGGAATTGAATCTCTAGTTTGATAAATTTTTAAGACACAAACGCTCTCTTTCTAACAGTAAAGTACATGGCATGGTCTTGTAATAGAGATATGCAAAATATGTTGAATCCTCCTCATTAAATCCTTATAAGAAGCAAGGACCTGAGTGACCATGTATAAAATAATTTCAAACATTCTTGTCAAACTAATGAGTATAATAAAATTGGTTTATTCCTTCTAATGTTGCTGAACAAGAGAAAAAGACTACAATGAGCTCAAGGATCTGAATTTACAGTTCAAGTACTATATATGAGGGAGACCCCCAAAACCCAGAATTTATTTATAAAACTTGTGTATTTATTCTTACATGTTTAAACTTCAGTCACCTTCAAAGTACACTCCACTTGTTGTAATACACCTTTGAGACACTTTTTCCACTGCTCAAGACATCTATTGCACTTTATTCTTAATTAAGATGGTATTAGTAAAGTTATTTAGCATATTCTTCATCCATTAAAAAGGAACATTAAGCCGGGCTTTGTGGCTCAGCCTGTAATTCCGCGTCTTTGGGAGGCTGAGGTGAGTGAATAGCCTGAGCCCGCGGGTTCGAGACCCGCC
>NW_007173525.1:0-14798 GCF_000164805.1 Carlito syrichta | reverse complement strand
TTCGAGAACCGCTGGGCAGCGAGACCTCATCTCTACAATAAATCAAAAAATCAGCCGGGCGTGGTAGCGCACGCCTGTAATTCCGGCTACTCGGAAGGCTGAGGCGGAAGGATCGCCGGAGCCCAGCAGGTCGAGGCTGCAGTGGCCGGGAGTGGCCACTGCACTCCAGTCTGGGCGACTGAGTGAGACTCCAACTCAAAAAAAAAAAAAAGGAACATTAATGATGACTATGTATGATTTGGAAGAAGATTATAGCTATTTATAAAAGGCATGTCACATTGTCTAACATAAAGAAGATATTGAATAAAAGTTGCCGAGTAAGTTTCTTTAAACAGAGTTAATTCTTTATAAAATGCTTATGATGCACAAGGAGGGATCTCTCCAATAAATGGTATCTATTTACTTAAAAAATTTGTGTATTTACTCTTACATGTTTAAACTTCAGTCACCTTCCAAGTACTCTCTGTTTGATGCAATACATCTATCAAGACACTTTTTCCATTGCTCAAGATAGTTTTGAACTCATTCATTTTGACACTTTTTAATGCTTCTGCTGGTTTATGTTTGACCTCTTTCATCTTGGCGAAATGTTTTCTTTTCAGAATTTTTTTCATCCAGGAAAACAACAAAAAATCACTCCAGGTGAGATTGGATGAATAGGGAGGGTAGGATATGGAGGTCATGCATTTTTTAGTCAAAAACTGCTGAACACTTAACGATGTATGTGCAGATATGTTTGTAAATCATCCATCATGAAATGGGCAAATGTACTGAAAGAATCTCCAAAAAAAATTCACTGGAGCTAAATGCAACCTCTCACACAATGCTAGCTAATACACTGATGCTGATGGGTTTCTAGCCATTTATTTACTGGGGGAAGCCTGCACTACAAGGGGCCTGCCCTTCAAAGGATAATTCTGAGTTTTTTGTAGTTCCCTCTCACAAATTGCCTAAAACCTTCTATGTCTTCCCTCAATGAGATACTTATCTCCTGTAATGACAGTGATAAAACTGCTAAAAATCAGATGTAGAATTTCATTTTGTGAACGACAGACTTAAAAATCATACTGAATTCTCATACTTCCAGAGTGTCTACCAATAAAATGAGGCCAATTTTGGAAAATAATGGAATCCTGAAAGTAGAAATGGAGAGGTATGGGAAGATCTTTATGAAGCTGGGGACATGAACCCCCCAAATTCTAATGAGTTCCTTTCCCCTTAGAAGCACCCATATTTGGAAGAACTTATCCTGCACTATCTAAGGAAACTGTAATGGCCTTCCCTGAGCAGTTGTATTACAAGGAAATGCTGATTCTCCTCAGTATACACTCCCTTCATCCCACTTTGCTTTTATCCCTGTAACTGGACCTAAGTTCTAGCAGACTCTTCAAGGCAAGGTTCAAAGTGTAATCCAAAAGGAAGTACACTACACTCCAAAAGAATTACTTAAGTTTTCTTACTTATACATTTAAAAATCTAAAGAACATATGTGGGATGCATATTAAGGGTATGGGATAATGGTGGAAGAAAAATAAAGTTGTATCAGGCTGAATTTGCTGACATGGACCCACCAAGAAGATAATTTGCATGAAATTTGGGGTTTATGGAGTTAGAAAGGAGCTCTAAAAGTTTTTGTGGTAGTTAACTGAATCATGGGCCAAAAGGTGGTTCATAGTAAGTGGACTTGTAACACCAGCCTGGCCTTGATTTACTATAAAGGAACAGATTCAAAGACTTGGGGAGATTGGAATGTTAGAAAGGATTTGTCATTTAAGACCTATTTTCTTACCCTAGGTCCAGAAGACACATCTCTGACCATACCTGTGAGAAATAAATTTGTGAGTGGAGGCCTGGCATCCTTAAAGAGCTCTGTGATCACTCTTCTAAATAGGCCATCTCTTAAAAAGAAAACTATGGTTACTAAATTGGGCAACCTAAGTGCAGTGGGAATAATTAGATACTAAAGCGGCAAGGACCAAGTAGTGACAATCAACCACCAAAAGCCAGTCAGGTGTGGTTACTATAATTAGCAACAGAGTCAAAGTAAGAATCAGAATATTCTGACTCATAGAGATGAACAGCATTTTCTAGTTGATCATAATACTTTTAGATAGAGATAAGAAGCCTACAAAATTATTGATCTTTATAAGCAGAGAAGTTCTAGGTCAAGTGAACAAAAGTCTAACCAAAATAATAAAAACATGGATTCACAGCCTTTTATTCAATTTCCAGACTTGAACAAGTTTACAGATCCAGAACTACCATAATAAAGGGGAGGCTTAGGTCCCCTTAAGGAAAGAATCTGGCTCACTGACAAAAAGATTTACTGATACTTTTTCTCCTAGCCTTCCCAAAGGGACCTAGATCCTTTTACTAAAGTAACTATGTATTGGGTAAAATAAAATAATCAAGCATACTGGGGATTAGACACTGACTATAAGCTATCACATTCCTGAAGAACCAATACACATCACTGTTGTCCACCAGTCAGAATAGAGGCTGATAGGAGTTAAATGATCGACGGAGTTTTAACTCAGGTCCATCTTACAGTGTGCGAAATTGGTCCTTAAACCCGTTCTGTGGTTATTTCCCCAGTTCTGGATTGTATAATCAGAAAAAATAAACTCAGTAACTGGCGGAATTTCCACACTGGTTCCCTGACCGGTGGAACAAGGGCTATTAAGGAGGAAAAAAAAAAAAAAAGAAAGAAACAAACAAATGGAAGTCATTAGAACTGACTCCATCTAGAAAAATAGTAGATCAAAAGGGTCACTGCATGTCTGGAGAGATTGCAGATATCAGTGCCACCATCAAGGATTTGAATGATGCAGACTGGTGATTCTCATCACCTTCTCATTCAACTCACCTATTGGGCCAGAGCAGAAGAAAGATGGATACTGAAAACTGACAATGGATTATTGTAAGTTTAACAAGATGGCGACTCCAGTTGCAGCTACCATACTAGGTGTAATGCCATTGCTTGAACAGATTACCACGTCCCCTTATACCTAGTATGCAACTATTAATCTGGCAAATTTTCTTATCTCCATACATGTCAATAATGACCAGTAGAAGCATTCTGTCTTCAACTGGCAAGGCCAGATAAACATCTTCACTGTCTTTCTTCAAGGATATGTCAACTCTCCAGCCCCATGGCATAGTTTAGTTCAGAGGAATCATGATAGTCTTTCCTGTCCAGAATATATAACACTATTATATTACATTCATAATATTATGCTGATTGCATCCAGTGAACAAGAAGTAAGAACTACTTTTGTCTTACGATAAGATGTTTATGTTCCATGGTGTGGGAAAAAAATCTGACAAAGATAAGTAGGTCTTCCTCCTCAGTAAAATCTTTAGGGGTCTTGTGGTACGGAGTATGTCAGGATATTTCTTCTAAGAGACATACTGCATTTAGTCTCTCTTACAATGAAAAGAGAAGCATATTGCCTTGGGGCCTCTTTGGATTTTGGAAGCAACACATTTTTGTATTTGCATGTAGTATCTTGACTCATTTACTAAGTGACCTGAAAAACAACTAATTTTAATTAGGACCCAGAATAAGAGAAGACTCTACAACAGGTCCAGCCTATTGTACAAGCTGCTTTGCCACTTGGGTCATATAATCCTGTTGGTTTTGTTTCTCTGGAGAATACTGATTAATGTATTCACGATGCTTTCTCTTAGTTCAAAGGCTGAGAACTCAGTGGGCTGGTTTGACTAACTACTAAATATACCAAACTCAATTAAACATTCAGAGACAGGACCCAATGTATATAAAAACAATAAGCTTAGAATCGATCTATTATCTGACCTCCATGTGTTTCCTCTCTAATGAAAGCACTGTTTCAGATCAATGTTCTTTCCTCAGTTCCTGTATTCAATAATAGTCTTCAAAATGTTCAATAATTTCTTCTTCCCAGTGTATGGTTACCTGAGAAAATGATCAATGGTGTATTTGAGGAGGACTAGATAAATTATTGTTGTGTAAAGTTGACATGGTGTTGTAGCGTTCTTCCTCTTTTGAACCCAGGCTATTCTTAAGATAGTAACAACTGAAATGTAAAACTGGCTCAAGTTTGGAAACTGTGAAAATGACTGTGACTTTTATTAGAATGAATGTCCACATTCTGCTGTCTTTATTTTCTTCTGATGATACAAGTTGAATAGTACCTTGGCCAGTGTACATCTATTTTGCTCCTAGGCTGTCATATCCTATTAATCTCTATGACTCTGTGAGGCCAATCACCCTTGACTATCACTCAGGCCTTTCAGATCATTATGATACTTGCATCCTCACAGATTCTAGTGTTTAAGTGCAATTACCTGGCCCCTGATGTTTCAGGCCCTATCATTGTCATTGACATTAGTTAGCCTCTACTTCTGTCAATTCTTTTTTACAGAAGAGAGCCAACACCAGACTTTTCAGTACTGCTGATTTCCCTCTCAGTAGTGCATTTCTTAAGCCCTTGATAATGGCGTATCTTTTCCGCTCTCTGCAGTAGATAGTCCTTCCTTACACAGTTTATTCACTCAAACATGATAATATCTCTGAGCCTTTAAATCCTATTTTCTACAGTTTATCATGCAATTCTGGCATTTAACTATAATTAGCATTGCCCATTCATTTGTCCATGATCCAAGGAACCAGGTTAGTGAGTTCCCTACATTTCATTGGGTCCTTACTAGGTAATTTAAATCTGTGTCTTGGGAATGTTTCCAAATGAATAAATGTTCCCTGATACAATTTTGTGTTCCAGTCCTTTTAATCAAGTGCCCTCAGAATCTAGTCCCATATATTCTACCCTGGTTCATGTTGGTATATGCAGGCTAAGTCTTGCCCCATGTT
This sequence comes from Carlito syrichta, assembly GCF_000164805.1. NCBI lineage: Eukaryota > Metazoa > Chordata > Mammalia > Primates > Tarsiidae > Carlito > Carlito syrichta. The sequence goes on along the minus strand of NW_007173525.1, from coordinate 9,946 downwards.
TTAGGAATATGTTCCTTTTTCCCTTTTTTTTCCCTTTAATTAGACTCAACTTGCACTCAACCAAGTTACACTATGATGTAACTCTAGTTGTAAACCTAATGAAATGCGAGCATATGTTGTCTTGCTTAGAGAACTTTACATGTTCTTAAAATGAGTCTAAAATATTAACTCAATATAAAAGGATGTGCTATTTTTTCATACTCAAAGGGTTTAATAGAAGTCTGTGGGTTCAAAATAATCATATACAACCACTTGGATGTTCCATCTCATCCCAGTTATCAGGATCTTGTTTGTGCCCAGCCAGGGTCCTGATGTTGGCATGACTGACACATTCATGGTTGGGAATTTAACCTTCCTTGAAGTTTGAACAGGATGACTATTAAGCTTTTGGTCTTTTCTTCCCTTTTCTCTGCCTTCGACCATTCTGCAACTTAAGATAAGAGATCTTTCATAAGTTTCTATGGAGGTAATCTGGCTTTTATCCTTGGCTCTCAAATGCCTGTTTTTCACTGGGATCTAACAGTCATCTTTCTATAGGATATCAATGGTACTTAGCAACAATCATCTAATCTCAATATCCTTAGAGTTACTATTTTCTTTCAAACGCCTCCACTTACTGCTACATCACAATAGTTAGTGTATTCTCTTCTATGAGTAAATTATTTTAGTTTACTACTAGTGAGAGTTTTAACAATTGAATGTTTAACCAGTATTAAGAACTATCAGTATTTCACCTACTACCAGTGTTGGGGAGGTCCATTGCCATGTGACAGCATGGAATACTGCTCCAAACTGGCAACATGTCACCTGCTTTTTAAGACTATTGTTGCTACCAAATATTACAAGTTGTTTTCTTTAGGAGCAGATCAGACATTGAGGTGGAGTTGGAGGCGAGGGGTATTTATTGGAGGGTAAACAACTGTAGACAAGAGCACAGGGGAGAGGAAGGATTGGAAGAGGGAAGACTCAAACTACAAGGACAAACCAAGAAAACTGTAACTACCTCCACAGGGAGTTCTTAAGCATTTATGGAATTGTTTCTCAATTATGGTGTAGACTGAGTTTTCTTATTCTTGACTTTATTAGTCATTGGATAGGGGTCATTCCAGAAAAGAAATGTTCTTGCTTAATGTAGCTTTCCATAGCTGCAGCAAACAGTACAAATGGTGACAAAAGAAAGCTTTATTGATGGGTTGGCAACAATTCTTGCTAGGAAAAAAATAATGTTAGCAGTGCATCTCTGCATCTCTGTGTCCACCACAGCATTTCACTGACATTGCTCATTTACATTGTAAGTTAACTTTTATTTATATCTTATCACTCTAATTAAAATATTGGTTTCTTAGAGATAGAGTGTATATATTATTTGTCTTATAAGAGTAAATATGCAAGTATTGTATAATTATTTGTATAAAGTCTAAGTCATTTATTTAATAAAGGCAAGAATCAACTCTTTCTCTCTTTCCCTCTCTCTCTCTCTATTGTTCAATGTTGGATCTTCAACAACCAGAAAAATGCTTACTAAATAGTAGGCAAGTGATACATTATTATAAATGCATAAATAAGCACATAGTAGATATTCATGGAACACTTTTAATGAGTTGTTAAATAATTTTTTTATTAATGATTCAAAAGCCAATAGTCATTGTATAATTTCCAGGGATAAAATTAAAAAATAAAATATAATTTAGTACTTAATACAACTAAAATTTTTCCAAAGTTAAAATTAGTTCATGTTTTCTCTTACCCATTGACACAATGTTATAGCAGTGAAGAGAGTTATAGTAATGAACATTAGTGCCCAAATTAAATCATTTAAAATTTGCTTCTTTATCTACTTACATATTTAGTGTCTAATAAATCTTTTGAAGTATCATTATGATGATTTATAACATTATTAAAATTATGCTTGGCTAACAGTTATTATTACCACTTCTCACTACATCTCAACAAAAAACCAAAGCAGCAAAGATAATGATGAAAGCTCACAACAGCACAAGCTATGACTGACAATAATCCTAACTTTACAAACTGGGAAGAATCCACACTGACTCTAAAGCAGTGGGTGAAAACAAGATTGGAAAGAAAATCATGCTTTTCTATGTCATATTATATTTTTAGGATTTTTAAAAACTAATGAAATAATTAAAACACTTCCCCAAATAATGAATAATACTTTTCATCTTCTGTTTTTACATTGAAAATAAGTTTTCTTCAATGAATTTTAAAGTTTTGGGGTCCTCTTACACAAAGACTGTAACTTAAATTTGGAATGCAGACATTTAACTTCTATACTTAGTATTTTTTTCTGATAGTATTATTTTTCATACACACATTTTGGCTGCTCCATAATTCATATACACTGATCTTGAATATGGTTTTAATTAAACTTTGCCCTGTCACCTAAAGTTCTGTTTTATCTGAGCAAAGTCTAGGTGTGGATTGAAGACTCTCAATCCTGACTAGGAAAGAGTATGCACAAATAGTCTTGATGGGACATAGGACCTGGAAGAGTGTGAGAACACAACCTTCTTATGCAGAGGAAAAAAGGCAGTGCGGGATAAGTGAGTGCTAAAAATTTATGAAGTAGCCTAGAATCAAAACTAGCGTCCAACTCAAGCTACAAATATGTAAATACAAAAATATATAATTTTGTCAGTATTTCACATGTATTTTTTCAAGTAGTTTATATAATCCTTGAATGCAAGGATCACATCTTTTCAGTAGTTATACTAAGGAGAACCTACAAAAATCCAGAATTTATTTATTTAAAAGTGTGTATTCTTAAAGGTTTAAACATCAATCACCTTTAAGTTACTCTCTGTTTCATGCAATACACCTATTGAGATGTTTTTTCACTGCTCAAAATAGTTTTTGAACTCATCAATTTTGATGTCTTTTAGTGCTTCTGCCATTTTTTGATTCACTTCTTCCACATCTGCAAAATATTTCCCTTTGTGAACTTGACTCATCCAGGGAAACAAAAAATAGCCAAATACGGTAAGATTGGGTGAATAGGGAGGGTAGGGCATGGAGGTCATGTCATTTGGGGGCAAAAACTACTGAACACTCAGTGTGGTGTAGGCTGGTGTGCTTGTAAATAACCCATTATGAAATGGACAAACATGTTGAAAGAATCTCCAAAAATACTTCACTGAAGCCCTACACAGTCTCTCACAACAATGCTAGCTGCTACATTGGTGCTGATGGGTTCCTACAAGACTAACTTAGCAGGGAAAACTTGTACCACAAGAGATCTACCCTCAAAAAAAATGTTGTTTTCTTGGGGTCCCCCTCATATTCCTAATATCTGCTATGACAATGTGAGGTGTACAGTATTTATGAATGTCTTTTTTACTTGGAAATCCAATTATATTTTATTCCTAGACTGCATTCTTACATATAATAAATGTTTAGTAGATATTTATACATATATATAAGTAATTATTAAATTAACATTAAAAATATTCCATAACAATTTGGTTTTATGTAGAATTGGATTAAGGCCACATTAAAACTATATGGGAACTTTTAACAATTTATGCAGAATTGGATTGATGCCACATTAAAACTATACGGGAACTTTTAACAGTATGAATAATTTGCATATTTGAGGTTTCAAATCATCATAAAATATTCTTTAAGAGAGGATATCAATTCACAAAACATGAGGGTAATTCAAAAATTGGAATTTATCTATACAAATTTGTGTATTGGCTAGGACTAGTGGATCAGCTTGTAATCCCAGCACTTTGGGAGGCTGAGGCAAATGGATTGTCTGAGGTTGGGAGTTTGAGACCAAACTGGGCAACTTAGTAAGACTAGTCTCTACAATAAATCACAAAAACTAGCTGGGCATGGTGGCATGTGTCTGCAGTTCCAGCTACTAGGAAGACTGAGGGGAAAGGATCGCCTAAGCCCAGCAGGTCGAGACCGTGGTGGGCATGAGCATGCCACTGCACTCCAACCTGGGCAACGAGTGAGGTTCCAATTCAAAAAAAAAAATTGTGTATTTATCTTTAGATGTTTTTTTGTTTGTTTGTTGTTTTGGTTTTTTTTTTTGAGTTGGAGTCTCACGCTGTCGTCCAGACTGGAGTGCAGTGGCTGCTCCCGGCCACCGCAGCATCAACCTGCTGGGCTCTGGCGATCCTTCCACCTCAGCCTTCCAAGTAGCTGGAATTACAGGCATGCGCCACCACGCCTGGTTGATTATTTGATTTATTGTAGAGATGAGGTCTCACTGCCCAGGCGGGTCTCGAACCCGCAGGCTCAGGCAATCCACTCACCTCAGCCTCCCAAAGGCGCGGAATTACAGGCTGAGCCACCGAGCCCAGCCTCTTTAGATGTTTAAACTTCAGTCACCTTCAAAATACTCTCCATTGGATGCAATACACCTGTCGAGATGCTTTTCCACTGTTCAAGACAGTTTTTGAACTTGTCAATTTTGATGCTGTTTAGTGTTTCTGGAGTTTTTTTTGTTTCACCTCTTCCGCATTGGCAAGATGTTTCATTTTGAGGACTTTTTTCATCTGGGGAAACAAAAAAGAGTCACTCAGGATGAGATCAGGTGAATAGGAAGGGTGAGGCATGGGGGTCATGTCATTTTTAGACAAAAACTGCATGGTGTGAACAGATGTGCTTATAAATCACCCATCATAAAATCAGCAAACACTTTCAAAGAATCTTAAAAAAAAAAAGTCACTAAACCCTAACACAGACTCTCTTGACCACTCTAGCTGGTACACTGATGTGGATGCATTCCTAGAATATCTACCCAGTGTGGGAAACCTGCACTGCAAGGGGCCTGCCCGCCAAAAAATAATTTCAGTTTTTTATGAGTCCTCCTCCATATTCAAGTAAGAATTATTTTACATTTTTGAGTATTTACAAAATAGAAAAATATTATGTTGTCTTTCTCAGAATGCTGACTGTGAACTAGAAATTCCTTTTGTTTATAAAGAGAATATTACCACATTTTTGACATTAAGTATCCTTCTCTAGTATTAAATTTTGACTTTTGATCAATACTTTTTTAGAAAATTAAGATCATTTAGATTTAAGAAGTTTACATTTAAAAGATATTTTTCTCATTTGATTTTCATAATGTTTTGACTTGCTTCAAGATTTTACCGCAAACCAGATAATTTTAAGGTACCAGCAAAGAATAAAATATTTGTTTTACACAAATTCTCTGACAATAAATCTCTTTTATTTTTTAAAAATATTTTGAAGCAGTGCTGCTGTAAGAGCAAACTTTTAAAAAATGAAGTAATATAATACAACTCTTTGGGAAGTTCTGCACACATCAGCTAAAGGCCATTGACACTTTTGTAGTAAGAAGACTTACTATTCAAACTTCTCTTCAAACTTGCTTTTAAAAACTTACCAATTAATTACTGTATTTAAATATAATTTTCTTGTGTAATATAAGCATGACAATGAAAATAATATTTAATATATTATGAAAGTTACACATTAATTTATATAATATATAACTACATATTATGCAAGTTAAATATTAATTACATATATAATCTCATACCAATTTGTGTTAATGATTTTCTTATTTCTCTAAGATACTAGTTGTCATTAAATTGAACATTTAGGATATATTATGTATTCACTTATATTAGAATGTAAAACAGAATTACACAATAAACAATGTTCCTGGTATTTCAGATGAAATTTTATTTTAAAAAATAGCTTTGAATATGTTGTGAAACATTGTCCATTATAGTCACATAAATAGATATATTAAATTATAAAGAATCTATTTTTAATTAGTCCATCTTTAAAAGTATTGCTAAATTCTAGTTATAAATGGTGAACAATTATTTTCAGAGACCCATTACAGTAATTATCTCATAATGTTTTTCTGTAATAAATCGGACATCATATATTTCAATTAAATGCTTATGAATAGTTAGATGAATATACCTTCTGATTTTAAAAAGTTTATTTTCATTGTACTATACATATTTTCCTTGGAAGATGTGAATTATAGAAGGTTTTTGTGCATTGATGTCAATGCCCTGATAAGAGCATAATTTTAACATTTGCAACATTGACACACTATCTAACTCTCCCCTCCCACATAAATCCCAAAGTGCTCAATAAAATTTTACAATCTTAATAATTTATTATCTACTTTATCTATCAATTATTCAAATAGATATTATATCTCACTAATGATCATAGAATTGAAAATATCTGCTTGTAATTATGACAGTGTTGCTTTACATATTATAAGCTATATTCTTAACAGCAAACTCACAATGGTTACTATTATGTATTATACCTGTTTTAGTTCCCCTGATAATGATTTTTACCTTAAAGTTGCATTAACGTCATTCAAAATAAACCGCAATAGTTCTCTTTATTTGTTCTTCTTCTTTTTATTTTTAATAATTTTGTGTACTTATTGATGTGGAAATTACACATAACATACATTGATTTAAAAATATGGTAATCTTTGTCTCCAAATATGACATTAAACTATATTTTTTTCATTTCTTTTTTCAGCACTAGTTTAGAAATAAACTGCCTGGGTGTGGTGGCTCACAACTGTAATCCTACCACTTTGAATGTTGAAGTGAGAAGATTGCTTGAACTCAGGAGTTTGAGACCAGCCTAAGCAATATAGCAAGACCTTGTCTCTGCAAAAAAAAAATCAGAAAATTAGCTGGATACGGTAGTACACACCTATAGTCCCAGTTACTTGGGAGGTTAAAATGGGAGGATCACCTGAGCCGAGGAGGTTGAAGCTCCTGTAAGCCATGATCATCCCACTGCATTCCAGTCTGGGCAACTAGAGTCTCCAGTGTGAGACTCTAACAACAATACCAAAAAAGTAGAAAACATATAGTGCATTTATTTTAACATGCCTACTTGGCTTTACAAAACCTGAAATTAATCAGTCTTTGTATCTCCTTTGAAGGAAAAAAATGGAAACTAACACATATACCTTAGAATGCTTTGACACTTGTGGTGTTCAATTTTATGTGTCAACTTAACTGGGCTAAGGGATGCCAAGATAGTTAATAACTATTTTTGCTTGTGTCATTGAGGGTGTTTTTGGAAGAGATTAGCATTCAAAATGGTAGATTGAATAAAGAAGATTGCCCTAACCAATGATAATGGACAACATCTAATCCACTACAGACTTGGATACAATAAAAAGGCAGAGAAAGGCAAATTTGCTTTTTATATGAGTTGGAGCATTTATATAAATCTGCTTTTCTTGGATATCAGATCTTCTGTCTTTGGCCTCAGACTTGGACTAAGATGCCCTACCCACTAGACTTCCTGGTTCTCTATCTTTCAGGTGACAGATCATGGGACAGCCTCCAAAGTCATATTAGCTAACTTTTGTAATACATTGAAATCTATCTATCTATCTATCTATCTATCTATCTATCTATCTATCTATCTATGTACATCTTTCACTATCATCTACTATCTTTCTTTCATCTATTCATCTATCTCCTGTTCTCTATTTCTCTGGAGAACTCTTACTAATAAATACTAGTTACCTGCCTCTCTGTCTCCCAATTTTTGTTTTATTTTATATTTTCAATTGACATATAATAATTGTACATATTTATGAATAGTGATATTTTGATACTTTTAACAAATAGTGATCAGATCAGACTAACTAGCATATCCATCATCTCAGACATATATCACCTCTTCGTGTTGGGAACATTTAATGTCATCTTTCTAGCTATTAAAAGGTATAAAAAATTATTGTTAACCATAGTCATCCTAAAGTGCTATAGAACACAAGAACTTATTTCTCCTACCTAACTGTAACTTTGAATCCTTTAATAATTTTTTCTCTATCCGCTGATTTCCCCATCCTTCCCAGTTTCCAGTATCTTTTTTCTATTTTTTTCTTCTATGAAATCAACTTTTAAAGCTTATATATGAGTGAGAACATGCAGTATTTAATTTTCTGTTCCAGAATTATTTCACTTAACATAATGTCCTCCAGTTCTACCCATGTTGCTGCATATAACAGGATTTCAACTTTTTTAAATGAATTGATAGTATTCCAATATGTATATATACCACATTTTAAATTCATTCATCTGTTGTTAGATATCTAGGTTTACTTCATATTTTGGCTATCATGAATAATGCTGCAATAAACATGAAGATGCAGTTGTCTCTTTGATATACAGATTTTCTTTCTTTGAATAAGTGCCTAGTAGTGAAATTCTGGATCAGATGGTAGTTCTAATTTTAGTTTTTTAAAGAACATCCATACTATTCTCTATAGTAGCTATATTAGTAAACATTCACACTAATAGTGTATAAGATTACCATTTTCTCCATATCCTTGCCAGCATTTGCTACTTTTTGTCTAACTGGGGTGAGAGAATATCTCTTTGTGATTTGAAGTTTTGTCTTCCTGATGATAAGTGATGTCAAGCATTTAAAAAATATATATATATATTTTTTTTTCTTATACCATCAGTCATTTTCTTATAGTATTGCATTGGATGTTCAAGGTCCATTATATGAGTGAGAACATGTGATATTCGGATTTTTGCTTTTGTGAGAGGTCACTCAGTATTATAGACTCTAGTTCCATCCAGGTTGCAGCAAAATTTATGATTTTGTTCTTTTTTATGGCTGCGTAGTATTCCATCGTGTATATGTACCACTTTTTTTAATCCAGTCCTCTTTTGATGGGCAGCATGGTTGTTTCCAGGTTCTTGCTATTGTGAACAATGCTGCGATAAACATACGTGTGCAGGTATCTTTTTTATAGAGTGATTTATGTTCTTCAGGGTATATTCCCAGTAGGGGGATTGCAGGGTCATATGGAAGGTCAATTTTTAGAGCTTTTAGGAATCGCCACACTGCTTTCCACAGAGGTTGCACTAGTTTACACTCCCACCAACAGTGTAGAAGTGTTCCTTTTCACCACACCCTCTCCAGCAGCTGTTATTTTTTGAGTTGTTGATAATTGCCATTCTGACTGGAGTTAGGTGGTATCTCAGTGTGGTTTTGATTTGCATCTCCCTGATTATTAGTGAGGTTGAGCATTTCTTCATGTGTTTGTTGGCTGCTCAAATGTCTTCTTTTGTGAAGTGTCTGTTCATGTCTTTTGCCCATTTTATAATGGGGTTGTTTGTTTTCTTCTTTTCAGTACGTTTCAGTTCCTTGTAGATTCAGTATGTTAAGCCTTTGTCAGACCTAGAGTTGGCAAATACTTTTTCCCAGTCTGTAGGCTGTCTCCCTGCTCTCTTGATGGTTTCTTTGGCTTTGCAGAATCTTGTCAGTTTAATAAGGTCCCATTTATCTATCTTCTCTCTTAAGTCCTGTGGGTTTCGGGTTTTGTACAGGAATTGGATGCCAGTTCCGATTTCCATGAGAGTATTTCCTTCCTTTTCTAAGGTTCTTATGGTTTGAGGTTTTACATTTAGGTCTCTGATCCATTTGGAGTTAACCTTTGTGCATGGGGATAGATAGGGGTCCTGTTTCAATCTTCTGCATGTGGTCAGCCAATTTTCCCAGCACCATTTACTGAATAGGTTCTCCTCTCCCCATTGGTAGGTGGTAGGGGCTTTGTCTAAGATGAGTTGGTTGAGAAATTGAGGTTTTGCTTCTGGAATCTCAATTCTGTTCCATTGATCTATATGCCTGTTCCTGTACCAATACCAAGCTGTTTTGATGATTGTAGCTTTATAATAGTAAAGTTGTGATACCACCTGCTTTGTTTTTTTTGCTGAGGATTGTTCTGGCTATTCTTGGACGTTTGTGTTTCCATATGAATTCCTGTGTTGTTTTTTCTAGGGCTGAGAAGAATGTTGTTGGTAATTTAATGGGTATTGCATTGAATTTGTAGATTGCCTTAGGTAAGATGACATCTTCACAATGTTGATTCTTCTGATCCATGAGCATGGGATATTTTTCCACTTGTTCATGTCAGCTTTGG
>NW_007173524.1:0-977 GCF_000164805.1 Carlito syrichta | reverse complement strand
CATAGAAGACAAAAAGATATTACAAAAAAATCAATGAAACAAAAAGCTGGTTCTTCAAAAGGGTAAACAAGATTGATGGTCCCGTAGCTAGACTGACCAAGAAAAAACGAGAAAAAAACCAAATAGCACAATCAGAAACACAAAAGATGAAGTCACATCTGACCCTGAAGAAATACAAAAGATCATTAGAGACTACTACGTACACTTGAATGGAAACCAACTTGAAAACCAGAAGGAAATGGAGGACTTTCTGACATAACACAACCTACCTAGGTTGGAATAAGAAGAAATTGAGACCCTAAATAGACCAATAACAATCAAGGAAATCGACCACGTAATAAGAAAACTTCCTACAAAAAAAGCCCTGTTCCATATGGCTTTCCAGCAGAATTCTACAAGACATTTAAGGAGGAGCTGATACCAATCCTACTGAAGGTATTCCAGGCGATTGAAAAAGATGGAACTCTCCCCAAATCATTTTACAAAGCCAACATCACATTGATACCCAAGCCAGGTAAAGATCCAACAAAGAAAGAGAACTACAGGCCAATATCTTTGATGAACATAGATGCTAAAATTCTCAACAAGATCCTAGCAAACCGGATTCAGCAATACATCTCAAAAATCATCCACCATGACCAAGTAGGCTTCATTCCTGGCATGCAAGGCTGGTTCAACTTTCGTAAAACCATAAATGTAATTAAATACATCAACAGATGTCAAAACAAAAACCACATGATCATATCACTAGATGCAGAAAAAGCTTTTGATAAAATCCAGCACTCCTTCTTGATAAAAACCCTTGAACATCTAAGTATACGGGGAACATACCTCAAAATAGTAAAAGCCATCTACAAGAAACCCACAGCCAGCATACTCCTAAATGGACAAAAATTGGAACCAATTCCCCTGAAAACTGGAACTAGACAAGGATGCCCACTCTCTCCCCTCCTGTTCAACATAGTATAGGAAGTCCT
>NW_007173523.1:0-698 GCF_000164805.1 Carlito syrichta | reverse complement strand
GGAAATGGGAATCCTCACACGGGAAAAAACATGGCCTCTTAACACGGAAGTATAAGGAATCTGGTTTACATGAGTCCTCAAATCCCAAAAACCTACAGGGAGTCTTTCTAATGGAGTAAAAGTATCAGCGATTTGAAACACGAATCTGTGGAATGGGAGTCCTCATATACAGGAAACTTCACAACCTCTTGCTAAGGACGAACAAGAAATCTGTGTGACACATGTCCTCAAAGCAAATAATCTACAGTGCATCTTTCTAAGGGCTAAACAAGTATCAGGGTTTTGAAGCAGGACTCTTGGTAATGGAAATCTTCATATACAAGAAACTACACAGCATCTACCTAAGAAAGGATAAGGAATCTGGTTTTCCCGAGACCTCAATGCCAAAAATCTACTGGGTGTCTTGCCAAGGGCTAAACAAGAATCAGGATTTCTATGCAAGAATCTGGGGAATGGGAGTCCTCATATACAGGAAGCTACACGGGCTCAACTAAGGAAGAATAACAAAACTGGGTTACACGAGTCCTCAATTCCAAAAATGTTCAGGGCACCTTGGTAAGGCCTACAAGACTCGGACTTGGACGTCCCCATATTTTTGAAAGCTGGAAACTATGTGCATATGAAGAATCACTCATTCTATAAGTCCACAACATTCTGGTCCTCTCGATCGTTTAAATGAAAATATGGGAACTACAAGT
>NW_007173522.1:0-687 GCF_000164805.1 Carlito syrichta | reverse complement strand
AGACGCCAATGTGCAAAGCACTCCCCTCATGGAGGACTCGGCAGGCGAATCTGGTTGCATGCTCAATGGTCCAGGGTTGTTGAAAGGGAGTGGGCCTCACTGTAGGGTTGCAAGAGTGGAGTGGAGGCCAGGAGCGGGGCTCACGGATGTCATCATGGCTCTCCGATAGGCCGAGACTAAAGGATGGCCTGAGCCCCCAGGTTCGAGACCAGCCTGGGCACCTTGGAGAGACCTCATCGCTACAAGAAGGCAAAAAATGAGCTGAGTTTGGTGGTACAGGCCTTTTGTTCCGGCCACTTGGAAACCCACAGTGGAAGCATCACCAGGCCCAGTCTGTCTAGGCTGTGGTGACTGAGAGCAGGTCCAGGAGCTCTGACCTAGGCGACAGTGCAGGAATCCTACTCTGAATAATTTTACCAACCTCCATCACCATAACAACCACAGGCCAGGCTCAGGGGCTCAGCATGGTATCCCTGCCTTTACGAGGCCCAGGTGAGTGACTGCCTGAGACTGCAGGTTTGACACCAGCCTGGGACATGGGTGAGAGTTCATATCATCCATTATAAATAAATTCAAAAATTAACCAGGTGTGGTGGCACAGGCCTGTGATTCCAGCCAAGGTGAGAACCAAGACAGGAGGATCACCTGAGCCCAGCAGGTGAAGTCCACAGTGGCCATGAGTGTGCC
>NW_007173521.1:0-1041 GCF_000164805.1 Carlito syrichta | reverse complement strand
GAGGCCTTCATATGTATCTATAGTAATAAGCCCTTCAGGTGATAATTTTTTATCCTGAAGTGAGGAATAACTCATTTATAAAATTGTACTTACTTAAAAATTATAGATAGATAAACATATTTTGTAGAAACCTGCAGTCTTTCTGATCTGAATAAAAGAAAGCTCTATATTCAGACTGACAGACTGAATTTTCAGTTAAAAAGACCTAAAACTGCAGATTTAGGAGTAACCATCCTAAAGTTTGAGAGCTTATAGGGGCTACAAGTCTCTCTGAAGAAGCAGAATAATTTAGTCTCCTGAACACTATCACAAAACCATTTTTGCCTATCTTGATACCCTCTCAAGTGGACTTGAAGTTGAGCCATCCCCAAGTAAGATTTCCTGACCCCTGTCTCTTTTACTAAGGTGAGATGAGATACCTCTGAGTCCTGAAATACCACATGAAGTGAATAGACAGTGGATCCCCAAACTTGTTTGTAATTATAAATGGGCTTATTCATCTTTTAAAATTTATATTTCATTTAAAAACATCTCAATTAGTTTGTTGTTATCTTTAAATTTTGATCCCATATGGAATGATCAGCAATCTCCTTTGTTCATTCAACATAACCTCTATTCTTAACGAGTAAAATGCTCCCACTAAATAACACTCACTCCATACACATCTTTTACAACAGCTGTAACAGTGCATGCTTCTTTGTTTAGCACAACTGTCCATCAACTGTATTATAAACCTCTTTTTAAAAGATAATGACTTATTCTTCTTTCTATCTAGTACCTAAGTAAAAATGTGTAAAGAATGAATGATTTACCCAATTCTTTATATTTCTTTCACTACAAATATGCAAAAACTGTATACACAAACAACAACTTAAAGGTCTATGGTTCAGAGTTGTATTTTGTCACTTAATATATTGCTACGTCGAGGTCAGTGTTTAGCATGCTCATCAGTGTTGCCTCCTCACCAAGTCGGTAATCAGAAATTAAAATTTTGTAAATGGCACATCTCAAACTTAGCCTGCAAATTGTGAACCATGTTGA
>NW_007173520.1:0-846 GCF_000164805.1 Carlito syrichta | reverse complement strand
CCTTTAAATTTTGATCCCAGATGGAATGATCAGCAATCTCCTTTGTGCATTCAGCATAACCTCTATTCTTAACGAGTAAAATGCTCCCACTAAATAACACTCACTCCATACACATCTTTTACAACAGCTGTAACAGTGCATGCTTCTTTGTTTAGTACAACTGTCCATCAACTGTATTATAAACCTCTTTTTAAAAGATAATGACTTATTCTTCTTTCTATCTAGTGCCTAAGTAAAAATGTGTAAAGAATGAATGATTTACCCAATTCTTTATATTTATTTCACTACAAATATGCAAAGACTGTATACACAAACAACAATTTAAAGGTCTACGGTTCAGAGTTGTATTTTGTCACTTAATATATTGCTACGTCGAGGTCAGTGTTTAGCATGTCCATCAGTGTTGCCTCCTCACCAAGTCGGTAATCAGAAATTATAATTTTGTAAATGGCACATCTCAAACTTAGCCTGGAAAGTGTGAACCATGTTGAATGGTACCTGAAGAAGAAATAACTGCTTAAAAACTATATATTATTTCAGTTTAGCAAGAGATTGACACAAAAATTAAAGAAATAGCATTCCTTGGCTTTTTTAAAAGTCTATAAATCAATCTTTTACATACATGCAAAGCAAATATGACCCATTGGAGATGCCAGAATATCCTGATTGCAGATACTTTAGTCTAAAAATGTAGTTGTTAAAAGTGATTCAAATATGATGCAATTTTTTTTAGCAGTGCTGTGATTCTATAAACATCATAGCTTCTTTGGAGGATGAGTTTGTGTTCTCTGTATGGTAGTAGATAAAAGGAACTATGAGTATGCATGATTACTCCTTGTTTCAGGC
>NW_007173519.1:0-1466 GCF_000164805.1 Carlito syrichta | reverse complement strand
TTAGTACAACTGTCCATCAACTGTATTATAAACCTCTGTTTAAAAGATAATGACTTAGTCTTCTTTCTATCTAGTGCTAAGTAAAAATGGGTAAAGAAATGAATGATTTACCCAATTCTTTATATATATTTCACTACAAATATGCAAAGACTGTATACACAAACAACAATTTAAAGGTCTACGGGTTCAGAGTTGTATTTTGTCACTTAATATATTGCTACGTCGAGGTCAGTGTTTAGCATGTCCATCAGTGTTGCCTCCTCACCAAGTCGGTAATCAGAAAATTATAATTTTTGTAAATGGCACATCTCAAACTTAGCCTGGAAAGTGTGAACCATGTTGAATGGTACCTGAAGAAGAAATAACTGCTTAAAAACTATATATTATTTCAGTTTAGCAAGAGATTGACACAAAAATTAAAGAAATAGCATTCCTTGGCTTTTTTAAAAGTCTATAAATCAATCTTTTACATACATGCAAAGCAAATATGACCCATTGGAGATGCCAGAATATCCTGATTGCAGATACTTTAGTCTAAAAATGTAGTTGTTAAAAGTGATTCAAATATGATGCAATTTTTTTTAGCAGTGCTGTGATTCTATAAACATCATAGCTTCTTTGGAGGATGAGTTTGTGTTCTCTGTATGGTAGTAGATAAAAGGAACTATGAGTATGCATGATTACTCCTTGTTTTCAGGCACTTTCAAAGTCACCGGTTGAAGATAGGAAACCAAGAGTTACAGACAAGACATAGAGCAATGCTCTTCATTTCCAGGTAGACAGAGAGACTGTCAAAACAGATCCAGCATGGCAAAGTTCCCCCAGGCCTGGACTGCTGGTATCCTACATGTGATTTCATCAGATGAGCATGATTTCATGGGTTGAGCTCTGACAGCTGGGATATGGCAGTACTGTGGCAGAGTAAAATTCCTCTTAAAAGCAGATCATACTTCCTTATTTAAATCATCTTGAGAAAAGACTGCTCCTCAGAAAGGAGAGGAGAGTAGGAGAGGAAGGATTTGGACTAGCAGAAAAACAGGTGTTCAGCCTCTGTTTGGCTCAAATGCTCCAAGCATTTCAAGCCTGCTGTTGGGGGGAATCAGTCTGGACCCTGCCAGATGGAGCAGTATTTTAAGTCAGTACAGTAGTTCTTCATAAATATCAACTCACCTCTCTTAATGAGTAAAATGTTTTTAATCAACACTCTCGCAACAGTGTGTACTTTGCTTCTAAGCTTTCTTGACAACTTAATTTTTTTGTTGTGTTTTGTTTTTTTTGAGTTGGAGTCTCACTCTGTCACCCAGACTGGAGTGCAGTAGCCACTCCCAGCCACCACAGCCTTGACCTGTTGGGCTCCGGCGATCCTTCCACCTCAGCCTTCCAAGTAGCTGGAACTAAAGGTGCACGCTACCACGCCCAGCTAATTTTTGATTTTATTGAAAGAGATGAGGTCTCAATAAGTTGCT
>NW_007173518.1:0-586 GCF_000164805.1 Carlito syrichta | reverse complement strand
GGCCATGGACAGCCCATTAATTACAGAAATGCAGCTCAGCTCCAACTGTTCAGAACTTTAAAAGTCATAGGCTGATAGTCAAAGTAACTGGTTTGAAAGACAGGTTGATTTTTTAAAATTCTGACTCTATAAGACACAAGTTCCTACAAAATGTGTCTAGTTGAAAATATTAAAAAGTAATAACCAAGGTATTTCATTTTTTTGTGGCTATTGTGAATGGAATTGTGTTTTTTATTTGGGTTTCTGTTTGTTTATTATTGGTGTAGAGAAATGCGATTGTCTTTTGTACATTTATTTTGTATCCTGAGACTTTGCCAAAGGCCTTTATCAATGTAAGGAGGCCTTTGACAGATTCTCTTGGGTTTTCGAGGTACACCATCATATCATTTGCATAGAGAGATAACTTGACTGCCTCTTTTCCTATTTGAATACCTCTGATTGCCTCCTCTTTTTTGATTGCTCTAGCCAGGACTTCCAATACTATGTTGAACAGGAGGAGAGAGAGTGGGCATCCTTGTCTAGTTCCAGTTTTCAGGGGAATTGGTTCCAATTTTTGTCCCATTAGGAGTATGCTGGCTGTGGGTTT
>NW_007173517.1:0-877 GCF_000164805.1 Carlito syrichta | reverse complement strand
TTTCAGGGGAATTGGTTCCAATTTTTGTCCCATTTAGGAGTATGCTGGCTGTGGGTTTCTCGTAGATGGCTTTTACTATTTTGAGGTATGTTCCCCGTATGCCTAGATGTTCAAGGGTTTTTATCAAGAAGGGGTGCTGGATTTTATCAAAAGCTTTTTCTGCATCTAGTGATATGATCATGTGGTTTTTGTTTTGACATCTGTTGATGTATTTAATTACATTTATGGTTTTACGAATATTGAACCAGCCTTGCATGCCAGGAATGAAGCCTACTTGGTCATGATGGATGATTTTTGAGATGTATTGCTGAATCCGGTTTGCTAGGATCTTGTTGAGAATTTTAGCATCTATGTTCATCAAAGATATTGGCCTGTAGTTCTCTTTCTTTGTTGGATCTTTACCTGGCTTGGGTATCAATGTGATGTTGGCTTCGTAAAATGATTTGGGGAGAGTTCCATCTTTTTCAATCGCCTGGAATACCTTCAGTAGGATTGGTATCAGCTCCTCCTTAAATGTCTTGTAGAATTCTGCTGGAAAGCCATCTGGACCAGGGCTTTTTTTTGTAGGAAGTTTTCTTATTACGTGGTCGATTTCCTTGATTGTTATTGGTTTATTTAGGGTCTCAATTTCTTCTTGTTCCAACCTAGGTAGGTTGTGTGATGTCAGAAAGTCTTCCATTTCCTTCTGGTTTTCAAGTTTGTTTCCATACAAGTGTACGTAGTAGTCTCTAATGATCTTTTGTATTTCTTCAGGGTCAGATGTGACTTCATCTTTTGTGTTTCTGATTATGCTTATTTGGTTTTTTTCTCGTTTTTTCTTGGTCAGTCTAGCTAGGGGACCATCAATCTTGTTTACCCTTTCGAAGAACCAACTTTT
>NW_007173516.1:0-754 GCF_000164805.1 Carlito syrichta | reverse complement strand
CCTGGTCTTTGTTGACTGCCCCAGCGACTGCCTCCAATATGAAGAGTGCCCCAGTGACTATGCTTCCTCTGAGATTATTGTTCCAGTGACTAGACCTCTGTGACTGGGCTTCTTCTGTAATGGGTGCCCCAGTGACTGGTCCTCCTTTGTAATCAGTGCCTCAGGGATTGGTTCAACTTCTAATTAGTGCCACATCGAATGGTGCTTCTTTTGTTTGGTGCTTCAGCAACTTGCCATCCTCTGTGAAATCTACCTCTGTGGCTAGGTTTCCTCCGTGATGTTTGTTCAAGTAAAAAGTCACCCTCTGTCACGGATGACTCTGTGAGTTGGCCTCCTAATATGTGCCCTAGTAATTGTCTCTTTTCTGTGATTTGTGCCCCAGTGATTATCCCTTATCCATAATGAATGCCTAGTGACAAGCCCTGACTATGATGGGTTCCTCAGTGACTAACTCTTCTTTATAACATATGTCCCAAAGACTGCTCTTTGCTGTGATAGTTGCCCCAGTAACTGAGTCTTTCCATATTGAATGCCCCATTGACTGAATCACTATTGTGATGGGTTCCCTAGTGAATGGTCCTCCTTTGTGACTGGTTTCTCAGTGACTGAGCATCCTCCATAATAGGTGGCCCAGAGAACTGTCCACCCCCAAAATTATGAATGCCCCAGTGGCTGTGACTCCTTTTTGTGATGCGTGTCCCATTGTCTGGTTCTCTACCATAATGGTTGTCTTATGACTAATCCTTCTCTGTGA
>NW_007173515.1:0-717 GCF_000164805.1 Carlito syrichta | reverse complement strand
AAGAGTTAAGTCACACGATTAAGTCACCTAGCTAGCACATTATATAATGAGTAAGCTAACTAGTTAGCTAGCTGGTTATGTCAGCTAGCTAGCTAGACAGCTAACTATTTAAGTCAGCTTGTTAGCTAGGTATCTTGCTAGTTAGTTGACAATTTAAGTCAGCTGACTCGCTAGGTAACTTACTAGCTAGCTAACTATTCAAGTCAGCTGGCTATCTAGGTTGCTAGCTAGTTAAGTCAGTTAATTAAGTCTGCTGGCCAGCCAGCTGGCTAGCTTCGTAGCAAGCTAGTTAAGTCAGTTGGCTAGCTAGTTCATTAGCTGGTTAGCTGGTTAATTCAGCTAGATAAAAGAACTGGCTAGCCAACTTGCAAGGTAGTTAACTAGATAGTTAAGTCAGCTAGTTAAGTCAGCTGGCAAACAGTTGGCTAGCTAGTTAAATCAACTCATTAAGTCAGTTGGCTATCCATCTGGTTAGGTAGTTAAAAAGTTAGTGAGGTCAGATGGCTAGCCATCTGGCTAGCTAGGTATTTCAGGTAGTTAAGCCAGCTGATAGCTAGGTAGGCAACTGGTTAACTCATTTAGTTAAGTCAGCTTGCTAGCTAGTTAAGTCAGTGAGTTTAGTCCACTGTCTAGACAGATGGCTAGCTGGGTAGCTAGCTAGTTAAGTCTGCTGGGTGGACAGTGAGCAAGCTAGTTAAGTAACCTGGTTAAGTCAGG
>NW_007173514.1:0-638 GCF_000164805.1 Carlito syrichta | reverse complement strand
TAAGTCAGCTGGCAAACAGTTGGCTAACTAGTTAAATCAACTCATTAAGTCAGTTGGCTATCCATCTGGTTAGGTAGTTAAAAAGTTAGTGAGGTCAGATGGCTAGCCATCTGGCTAGCTAGGTATTTCAGGTAGTTAAGCCAGCTGATAGCTAGGTAGGCATCTGGTTAACTCATTTAGTTAAATCAGCTTGCTAGCTAGTTAAGTCAGTGAGTTTAGTCCACTGTCTAGACAGATGGCTAGCTGGGTAGCTAGCTAGTTAAGTCTGCTGGCTGGACAGTGAGCAAGCTAGTTAAGTAACCTGGTTACGTCAGCTCACTAGCCAGTTGGTTAGCTAGGTTGGAAAGTCAGCTCACCAGCCAGTGGGCTACATAGGTAGCAAGCTAGTTAAGTCAGCTGGCTGTACAGCTGGCTAGCTATGTAACTAGTCAGTTAGGTCAGCCTTCTATCCAGCTGGCTAGCTTGTTAAGTCAACTGGTTAATTCAGGTGGCAAGACAGCTGGCTAGCTGGGTAGCTAGATAGTTAAGTCAGCTGTCTAGCCTGCTGCATAGCTATTTAAGTCACCTAGTTAAGTCAGCTGGCTAGCCAGCTAGCTAGCAAGGTAGCTGGCTAATTAAGTGAGCTGGCTAAACAGCTG
>NW_007173513.1:0-1945 GCF_000164805.1 Carlito syrichta | reverse complement strand
TCTACAATAAATCAAAAAATCAGCCGGGCGTAGTAGCGCGCACCTGTAATTCCGGCTACTTGGAAGGCTGAGGTGGAAGGATCGTTGGAGGCCAGCAGGCGAGGCTGCGGTAGCCGGGAGCGGCCACTGCACTTCAGTCTGGGCCACCGAGTGAGACTCCAACTCAAAAAAAAAAAAAAAGACTTTAGTATTCATTGTGTACATACACCACATTTTTTAATCCACTCATAACTTTGATGGACATTTAGGGTGATTTCATACCTTGACTATTGCGAATAATGCTAAAATGAATATGGGATTGAAGATATTTTATAAGCTTTTAAAACTCTGCCTTGTAATTTATGTATTTATACCAAGTACTTGCTTATTTTTTTATCTGAATAAATCTGGGGGGTACGAGTGTAATTTTGTTGCATGCATAGGTGGTGTACTAGTGAAGTCAGGGCTTTTATGTTACCATTACCTGAATAACGAACAGTGCACCCAGTAATTTCTCATCATCCACCTTTTCCTAACCCTCAATCTTCCGAGTTACAATTGTCCAACATTTTACCCTTTTTACGTCCAAGAATACTATTTAGCCATAAAAAAATGAAATTATGTCTTTCACAACAACATAAGTGGAACTGGAAGCCATTATCTTAAGTGAAACAACTTAAACACATGAAAAACTGATACCACATATTTACACTTATAAGTGGGAGATACATAATTTGTACCATTTATTATTTACTCATTTATTACTTCAGAGACAAGTCTTGTTCTGTAGCCTAGACTGGAGTACAGTAGCGCAGTAACAGACCACTGTAACCTTAAACTCCTGGGCTCAAGCAATACCCCCACCTCAGCCTCACAAGTAGCTAGGACTACAGGCCTGTGTTGCCACATGCAGCTAATTTTAAAATTTTTTTATAGCTACAGCATCTTACTAGGTTGTCCAGGCTAGTCTGAAACCCCTGACCTCAAGAGATTATCTTGTCTCAGCCTTCCAAAGCACTGAGATTACAGGCATGAGCCATTGAGCCTAGCTCCATCATTTATTTATTTTTATTTTTAATTTTTTTTAGTCAGAGTCTCATTCTGTTACCTAGCCTGGAGTGCAGTGGCATGCTCACAGCCTCTGCTGCCTGACCTGCTGAGTTCAGGCAATCCTTCCACCTCAGCCTTCCAAGTAGATGGAACTACAGGCATATGCCACCACACCCAGCTAATTTTTTGATTTAATATAGAGACCGGTTCTCTTCAAGTTGCCCAGGCTGGTCTCAAACCTGTGAACTCAGGCAATCCTCTCACCTCTGCCTCCCAAAGTACTGGAATTACGGGCATGATCCACCACGCCTGGCTCCATCATTTATTTCTAAAGTAACTATTCAGTTAAATTATACACTGAGTTTGTAACTTTTTGGTATTCTTAGATTTTTAATAGATTATTTTATATGTTGCTATTGTATGTGTATTTTAGAGTATATATATCTTTTGAAATTATTTTTTGCCATGATCCTAGAGTTTACTGTATATTTTGACCCAATCAAATCTAATTTTAAAAAACACTATACTGCTTAATATAGACTACAGGTATATCATTATCATACTTCCTCCAATTTCTATAACAATGCTGTTAGTTATTTTACTTATACAAAAATGACACTCATTTATTATTATTGTTACTATATTAAGTTTTATATCAAATAGGAGAAAAAACTTTAAAAAAATTTTACCTTTACCTATTACTTTTGAATACTCATTCTTTTAAAATTTAAATTTAGCGAGGTGTGGGGCACACACATCAATAAGGGTACCTGATTTCAAACCAGGCGAAGTGGGAACCAGAGGGAGACCCAAAGTTTATCTGCAAAAAGACCACTTATATACGTAATCCTGAATTGTACTCTATATTTTTAAAATAAATAAAAATAAATTAAAAAAATAAAATTAAGCTTACTGG
>NW_007173512.1:0-775 GCF_000164805.1 Carlito syrichta | reverse complement strand
CACCAGAGAATCTGGACAGCGAGAAGAAACTACTTGGAGGCAGTCTTCTGGGAACAGTCTGATCAGGACTGGAGCCGATTTTATTCAAACCTTTTCCAACTTATATACCATTTTCCATACCCTCCAG
The DNA here is from genome assembly GCF_000164805.1 of Carlito syrichta. Lineage (NCBI taxonomy): Eukaryota > Metazoa > Chordata > Mammalia > Primates > Tarsiidae > Carlito > Carlito syrichta. The sequence goes on along the minus strand of NW_007173512.1, from coordinate 648 downwards.
CAATGTGATAATCACTCACTGGGGGCGTACAAGTTTCGTGCTTTACAAACTATGCATCACAAGACCACCACGAGATCTGCAATTTCCAAGCAGACAATTCGAATTCCATGATGCCTGCTGTGCTTACATTAAGGTCACAGGTGCACAATTTCAATACAAATCGTTCAAAGTGTTTTCCATAATGTTCAATGAATCATTCATATTATACTCTTTGTTCTATACCCTGATTAATACAAAAAACTTTCCTGAGTTAACTCTAGGTTCAATCCAAGTTCACTGACTCCCAATATTTTTAACGATTAATATTGTCAACTTAACACTATACTATAATCTATAAGTTTAGTTAAATGACTTAACTGTCAGTTATACTATTAACCTATTATGATTGAACATAATGCCTTATAACTCAGTTAAAACTTATTCTTAAACTACAAAACTTTACTATAATTCATGTTTCATATGTCTAAACTTTAATTTTTATATAATCTAATGATTGGACTTTAATACTATGCTATATCTCATTAAGCCAATACCTCATCATTAATTCTTTTATAAATCATATAGTAACTATTACACTTGAATAATGTAGCAAAAGGAAACAAAACAGCAAGCATAAATTTATGCAACTATGAGTGTATATGTATATAG
>NW_007173511.1:0-598 GCF_000164805.1 Carlito syrichta | reverse complement strand
TTGTCTTGTCCTGGTTTTCAGGGGGGAAATGCTTCCAGTTTCTGTCCATTTAACAATATGTTGGCTGTAGGTTTATTGTAGATGGCTCTTACTATTTTGAAGTATGTTCCCTCTGTATAGGTGTTCCAGGGTTTTTATTAAGAAAGGATACTGACTTTTATCGAAAGTTTTTTTCTATATCTAATGATATTAGCATGCGATTCCTATTTTTACATCTGTTGATAGTATTTAATATTATTCATAGTCTTGTGAATATGAATCAGTCCTGCATCATAGAGATGAAACCTAAGAGTCATAGTAGGTGATGAGCCCACGGGTTCGAGGATCCACTGGGCAACTTGGCGAGACCTCATCTCTACAATAAATCAAAATGAACTGGGCGTGGTAGCGCATACCTGTGGTTCCATCTCCTTGGAAGGCTGAGGTGGAAGGATCCCGGAACCCAGCAGGTCAAGGCTGCGATGGCCAGGAGTGGCCATTGCACTCCAGTCTGGGCAACAGAGTGAGACTCCAACTCAAAAATAAATAAATAAATAAATAAATACAACACCAAAGCGCGACAATCCATCAAGGAGATAATTGATAAACTGGACTTAGT
>NW_007173510.1:0-638 GCF_000164805.1 Carlito syrichta | reverse complement strand
GATTTCTTGAGCAGTGTTTTGTAATTTCATTGTAAAGGTCTTTCACGTCTCTGTCAGGAAGATGCCAGGGTATTCATTTTTTTTGTGGCTATTGTGAATGGAACTGTGTTTTTTATTTGGGTTTCTGTTTGTTTATTATTGGTGTAGAGAAATGCGATTGTCTTTTGTACATTTATTTGTATCCTGAGACTTTGCCAAAGGCTTTTATCAATGTAAGGAGACCTTTGACAGATTCTCTTGGGTTTTCAAGGTACACCATCATGTCATCTGCATAGAGAGATACTTGACTTCCTCTTTTCCTATTTGAATACCTCTGATTGCCTCCTCTTCTCTGATTGCTTTAGCCAGGACTTCCAATACTATGTTGAACAGGAGGGGAGAGAGTGGGCATCCTTGTCTAGTTCCAGTTTTCAGGGGAATTGGTTCCAATTTTTGTCCATTTAGGAGTATGCTGGCTGTGGGTTTCTCGTAGATGGCTTTTACTATTTTGAGGTATGTTCCCCGTATGCCTAGATGTTCAAGGGTTTTTATCAAGAAGGGGTGCTGGATTTTATCAAAAGCTTTTTCTGCATCTAGTGATATGATCATGTGGTTTTTGTTTTGACATTTGTTGATGTATTTAATTACATTTATGGTTT
>NW_007173509.1:0-1074 GCF_000164805.1 Carlito syrichta | reverse complement strand
TCAGCTGGCTAGCAAGCTAGCTAGCTGTTGAAGTCAACTAGTTAAGTCAGATGGTTAGACAGATGGCTACCTAGGTAGTAAGGTAGTTGAGTAAGCTGGGTAGCAAGTGGGATAGCTAGTTAAGTTATCTAGTTAATTCAGTTGGCTTCCCAGTTGGCTAGCTAGGTAGCTAGCTAGTTAAGTCAGCTGGATAGCCAGCTGGATAGCTGGTAAAGGCAGCTAGTTAATTGAGTTGGCCATCCAGCTGGCTAGCTAATTAAGTCAGCTGACCAGCCGGCTCGCTAGTTTGTTAAGTCAGCTAGTTAAGTCAGCTGGCAAGGCAACTGGCTAGCTAGGTAGCTAGCTAGTTAAGTCAGCTAGTTGAGTCAACTGGCCAGCTAGGTAGCTAGCTAGTTAAGTCATCTACATAATTCAGCTGGCTAGCTAGTTAAGTCAGTTAGTTAAGTCAGCTGACTAGCCAGCTGCCTAGCAGGGTAGCTAGCTAGTTAAAGCAACTGGCTAGCCAACTGGCTACCTAGTTAAGTAACTTGGCTAAGTCAGCACGTTGTCCAGCAAGTTAGCTAGTTAGGTAGGTAGTTGAGACAGCTGACAAGCTAGCGGGCTATGTAACTAGGTAGCTAGTTAAGTCAGCTGTGTATCCACCCAGCCTCTATTTAAGTCAGCTAGTTAAGTCAGCTGGCTATTCAGCTACGTACTTAGCTAGCTATTTAAGTCCAGTTGCTAGCAAGCTGGCTATTTCATTAAGTCAGCTAGTTAAGTCAGCTGGCTAGCCTGCCGTCTAGGTAGGTAGCTAGGCAATTAAGTCAACTGGCTAGCCACATGGCTAGCAAGTTAAGTCAGCTATATAGTTAGTTTATTAGCCAGCTTGCTAGGTAGGTACCTAGCTAGTTATGTCAGTTGTGTAGCCTGCTGGCTAGATAGTTTAGTCACCTAGATAAATCAACTGACTAGTCCGTTGGATATTTAAGTAGCTTGATATTTATTCAGCTGGCTAGAAACTGGCTATCTAGATATGTCACCTAGTTAATTCAGCTGGATAGCCAGATGGCTTGCTATGTGGAAAGCTAGTTAATT
>NW_007173508.1:0-3250 GCF_000164805.1 Carlito syrichta | reverse complement strand
AGATAAGTCAGATGATTGTCACCTAGCTAACACGTTCGATAATGGGAAGCTAACTAGTTATCTAACTGGTTAAGTCAGCTAGCTAGCAAGGCAGCTTACTCTTTAAGTCAGCTTGTTAGCTAGGTAGCTAGCTAGTTAGCTAACCTTTTAAGTCAGCTGGCTAGCTAAGTAGCTGCCAGTGAAGTCAGTTACTTAATTCAGCTGGCAAGCTAGGTAGCAAGCTAGTTAAGTCAGTTGGCTAGACATCTGGCTAGCTGGTTATTTCAGCTAGTTAAGACAGATGACTTGCCAACTGGCTAGGTATGTAGCTAGCTAGTTAAGTCAGCTATATTGCTACCAGTTTAGCTAGTGATGTCAGCGAGTTAAGTCAGCAGGCTAGCCAACTGGATAGCTGGTTAATTCAACTAGTTTAGTCAACTGTCTAGCCAGCTGGCTAGGTAGATAGCTAGCTAGATAAGTCAACTTGTTAGCCAGCAGGATAGATGTTCAAGTCAGCTAGTTAAGTCATTTGGCTAGACTTCTGGCTATGTAGATAGCTAGCAAGTTAATAGAGGTAGCTAGCAAGTTTCCTAGCTTAAGTTAAATAGGTAAGTTAGCTGGCTAGCCACCTGGCTAGATATGTAGCCAGCTAGTTAAGTCAGCTGGCTAGCCGGCTGACTAGCTGTTTAAGTCAGATAGTTCAGTCAGTTGGCAACCAACACACTAGCAAGTTAAGTCAGCTTGTTAAGTCAGCTGGCAATCAGCTGTCTAGCTAGTTAATTCAGCTAATTAAGATAGCTGACGATCCAGCTTGTTAGCTAGTTAAAAAGCTAGTTAAGTCAGATGAGTAGCCATCTGGCTAGATAGTTATTTCAGCTATTTAAGTCAGCTGGCTAGCTAGAAAGTTAACTATATTAGTCAGCTAATTATGGCAGGTAGGTAGCTAGTTAAGTCAGCTAGTTAAGTAAACTGACTAGCTGGGTAGCTATCTAGATAGCTATCTAGATAAGCCAGCTAGATAATCCAGCTGGCTAGCTAGGTAGTTAGCTGCTTAAGTCAGCTAGTTAACTCAGCTTACTAGTTAGTTAAGTCAGCAAGTTAAGTCAGCTGGGTAGTCAACTGCCTAGCTGGGTCGCTACCTAGTTAAATAAGCTGGCTAGCCAGTTAGATATCTGGTTAAGTAACCTAGATAAGTCAGTCTGGCAACCTGCTGGCTAGCTAGTTATGTCAGTGCGTTAAGTCAGTTGGCTATCCAACTGGTTAGCTAGTTAAAATGTTAGTTAAGTCAGATTGCTAGTGATCAGGCTAGCTAGTTATTTCACTAGTTAAGTCAGCTGGCTAGCTAGGAAGTTAGCTATATGAGTCAGCTAGTCATGTCAGCTAGTTAGCTAGTGAAGTCAGCTAGTTAAGTCAGCTTGCTAGCTTGTTAAGTCGGTCAGTTAAGTCACCTGGCTAGCCAGCTGCATAGCTAGGTAGCTAGCTAGTTAGGTTAGCTGTCTAGTCAGTTAGCTAGCTAGTTAAACAACCTAGTTCAGTCAGCTCAATAGCCAGCTGGTTAGCTAGGCAACTAGGTAGCTATGTCAGCTGGAAAACCAGCGGGCTATGTAGGTACCTAGCTAGTTATGTCTGCTGGCTATCCAACTGGCTAGCTAGGGAGATAGGCAGTTATGTCAGCCTTCTAGCCATCTGGCTAGCTAGTTATGTAACCTAGTTAAGTCAACTGGCTTGACAGTTGACTAGATAGGTAACTAGATAATTAGGTCATCTGCCCAGCCTGCTGGCTAGCTAGTTAAGTCACCTAGTTAAGTCAGTTGACTAGCCAGCTGGCCAGCTATTTAACAAACTAGCTAATTCAGCTGACTAGCAATCAGGCCAGCAGTGTAAGTCAGCTAGTTAAGTCAGGTGGATAGCCAGATGACTAGCTGTACAGTAAGATAGTTGGCTAGCAAGCTGGCTAGCTAAATAATTCAGCTAGTTAATTCAGCAGGCTAGCCAGCTAGCCAGCAATGTAGAGAGCTAGTTAAGTCAGCTGCCTAGAAAACTGACTCACTAGTTAAGTTATCTAGTTGAGTCAGCTGGCTAGCAAGCTAGCTAGCTGTTGAAGTCAACTAGTTAAGTCAGATGGTTAGACAGATGGCTACCTAGGTAGTAAGGTAGTTGAGTAAGCTGGATAGCAAGTGGGATAGCTAGTTAAGTCATCTAGCTAATTCAGTTGGCTTCCCAGCTGGCTAGCTAGGAAGCTAGCTAGTTAAGTCAGCTGGATAGCCAGCTGGCTAGCTGGTAAAGGCAGTTAGTTAATTGAGTCAGTCATCCAACTTGCTAGCTAATTAAGTCAGCTGACCAGCCAGCTCACTAGTTGGTTAAGTCAGCTAGTTAAGTCAGCTTGCCAGGCAACTGGCTAGCTAGGTAGCTAGCTAGTTAAGTCAGCTAGCTGAGTCAACTGGCCAGCTAAGTAGCTAGCTAGTTAAGTCATCTACATAATTCAGCTGGCTAGCTAGTTAAGTCAGTTAGTTAAGTCAGCTGACTAGCCAGCTGCCTAGCAGGGTAGCTAGCTAGTTAAAGCAACTGGCTAGCCAACTGGCTACCTAGTTAAGTAACTTGGCTAAGTCAGCACGTTGTCCAGCAAGTTAGCTAGTTAGGTAGGTAGTTGAGACAGCTGACAAGCTAGCGGGCTATGTAACTAGGTAGCTAGTTAAGTCAGCTGTGTATCCACCCAGCCTCTATTTAAGTCAGCTAGTTAAGTCAGCTGGCTATTCAGCTACGTACTTAGCTAGCTATTTAAGTCCAGTTGCTAGCAAGCTGGCTATTTCATTAAGTCAGCTAGTTAAGTCAGCTGGCTAGCCTGCCGTCTAGGTAGGTAGCTAGGCAATTAAGTCAACTGGCTAGCCACATGGCTAGCAAGTTAAGTCAGCTATATAGTTAGTTTATTAGCCAGCTTGCTAGCTAGGTACCTAGCTAGTTATGTCAGCTGTGTAGCCTGCTGGCTAGATAGTTTAGTCACCTAGATAAATCAACTGACTAGTCCGTTGGATATTTAAGTAGCTTGATATTTATTCAGCTGGCTAGAAAACTGGCTATCTAGATATGTCACCTAGTTAATTCAGCTGGATAGCCAGATGGCTTGCTATGTGGAAAGCTAGTTAATTCAATTGGCTAGAAAACAGGCCACCTAGTAAAGACAGTTAGTTATGACCGGTATTGACCTAATTAAGTCAGTTTCCTAGCCATCTGGCTAGCTAATTATGTCAGCTAGTTAAGTCAGCTGGCAAGA
>NW_007173507.1:0-7709 GCF_000164805.1 Carlito syrichta | reverse complement strand
AAGTTAAAACATTTTAAAAAGTAGAATGAGTACTTCTTTTTTTTTTTAAAGGGCAGGACACAGTGGCTTATGCCTGTAATACCAGCCCTTTGGAAGGCCAAGGTGAAAGGAACACTTGAGTCCAGGAATTCGAGACCATCCCGGGCAACATGCAAGATCCTGTCTCTACCAAAAAAAAAATTTCTGGCTGGACACAGTGACTCATACTTGTAATAATCCCAGCAATTTGGGAGGCCAAGGTGGGAGGACTGCTTGGAGCCCAGGAGTTTGAGACCAGCCTAGGTAACATAGCAACCTCATCTCTGCAAAAATAAAAATAAAAAATTAGCCAGACATGGTGGTGTGCCCCTGTAGTCCCAGCTACTCAAGAGGCTGAGGAAGAAGGATCCTATACCTAGGAGGTTGAGACTACAGTGAGCCATGATTATGCCACTGCACTCCAGCCTGGGGAACAGAGTGAGACCCTGACTCCCAAAAAAATTGTTTTAATTTATTTTTGTTGTTGTTTTGTTTTATAGAGACAGGATCTTATTATGGGGCCCAGGCTAGAGTGCAGTGGTCACTCACAGGTTCAATCATTGCACCCTATGTCCCTGAACTCCTGGTCTCAAATATTACTCCTGTTTCAGCCTCTCAAGTAGCTGGGACAACAGGTACCTGACTCAGAGTATAACTTTCTGTGTCACACGAAATATGAAGGACATATATAAGCAGTCGAGTACTGAGGAGGTCCATCTTTTTGTGAAAAAGTCACAAGTGTAGTCTGGGTCATGGCTGAGAATAATCACACCCCAGGAGAAGATGCTGAGTCTGCAGTATGACTGTCCACAGTCCTCAGACCCCCAGTTGAGTTTTACCCTAGCCACAGTTTCTGGTCCTTCTTGTCTCTGCATTTTAATTGCTTGTGTCTTTTGGCAACTGCCGGACACTACAGAGGATTTGAACAAAGAGTGAACCCTAGAGATGGAGGGAATATTGGACCAAAGAGACTGACCAGGGCAGAGTAATTTTTAAGTGCAGAAGTAATTTCCTCAGTTGGAAATTAAAGAAGAGATGGGGAAATAACATATCTGGATTTCTTATCTTGGAGAAGAATGTAAGCTGTGGATTAGCAACACTGTAGTAGCTTATGATAAATATTTTATGTTGTGGACTTTGGGGTGTCTGGGGGACAGTGTGTTTGGGGTTCTTGTTCATGCTCTGTTGAATCAGTCGTGGGCATTAGATGAAAGTCCCTTAAATTTTTCAGGCCTCATTTTTGTAATATATAAAACAGCAATAAGAGATCCTTGCCTGGCATCTCATCCAGTTGTTGTGAGGATTAAATGAGGTACTGTACCTGAGAGTTCTTTTTCTTTTGTTCTTTTTCTTTTTTTCTGTTTGTTTTTTGTTGAGTTGGAGTCTCACTCGGTCTCCCAGACTGGAGTGCAGTGGCCGCTCCCGGCCACCGCAGCCTCGCCTGCTGGCCTCCGGCGATCCTTCCACCTCAGCCTTCCCAGTAGCCCGAATTACAGGCATACGCTACCACGCCCGGCTGATTTTTTGATTTATTGTAGAGATGAGGTCTCGCTGCCCAGGCGGGTCTCGAACCCACAGGCTCAGGCAATCCACTCACCTCAGCCTCCCAAAGGCGCGGGATTACAGGCTGAGCCACCGAGCCCGGCTCTTTTTTTTTTTTTCTAAGTCGGAGTCTCACTTTGTCGCTCAGGCTGAAGTACAATTACATGTTCACAGTCACCATAAACTCCACCTTCTGTACTCAGGTGATCCTTCTGCCTCAGCCTTCCAAGTAACTGGAACTATAGGCATACGCTGTGACACCTGGCTAATTTTTTAGTTTATTGTAGAGACGAGGTCTCGCCAAGTTGCACAGGCTGGTCTCGAACCCCTGAGCTCAGGCAATCTTCTCACCTCCACTTCCCAAAGTGCTGGGATTACAGGCGTGAGCCACCCTGCCTGGCTTGTACCTGAGAGTTCTTTAAGGAATATAACTCACTACACGCTTTGGCTATTGTTTTGGTGAAACTATGGTACCTCTAGCCTTTCTTGACTTTAGAGAATCCCTGACCCCTCCTCATTCATGGTACCCCTGGTCTGTGGTAGTTGGGTCCACTCATACATTATCACCCACCCTGTGGTGAAGCTGAGATTTGGTGTACACACCAGGTGTAAATTCATTTTTCTTAAAATGTCATTGCAAAAAGGCAAAGGGATAGCGTTCTCTTTTATTGTTAGGTGGTCCTTAAGCATCCTTTGAGGGGTAAAGCATTCTTTGAAAAAGCAAATTTTATAGATAAAGAAACGGAGAATAAAAACCTTGCCTAATTTGGTAGTTGTGCCCCTAAGCACCTTGCCTCCATTTAAGTGTTGAGGAAATAGCTGGAATTCAATTAGCAGGATGGAAAACCATGCTACTGACCACATAACTAGCTTCGCTGTCCGTGTATATCTTCTTGGCCGTGTACCAAACTTGGTCTAACTTCTCCTGCCAAGGAGATGCAAAACAGGTATCAGTAAGAACATCAGAACTTTCATTCATGTGATTTCTGTCATGCCATATACATGAAAAATTCAGATTTTAGATTAAGGACAGTAAAGATTCCTCTTTTGTATCTTAAAAGGTACTCCTCCCTCCCCATAGCAATAGATATTGTGCTCCGTGAAGTCTGATAAACACTTGTGATCAGGAGCTAGCATTTCCATGCTGAGAAGACCCCCAACTTCAGACGTGGGGTTTTCGAAGGATGCAAGCACATGACAGGGTGTAGTAACAGTTCTTTCTCACTCTTCAAATTTGCCCGTTTTCTTTTTTTCACCTCAGTTTCTCCCCTATTTTAAATGGAAAACGTACCTTTTCATAGAGATCCCAAACTTTTCAAAATCTTTACTTATTTTTTATTTTTTTGAGTTGGGGGTCGCACTCTGTTGCCCTGGCTAGAGTGCAGTGGCATAATCACAGCCCACTGCAGCCTTTATTTCCTGGGCTCGGGCAATCCTTCTGCCCTAGCCTCCCGAGTAGCTGAAACTACAATCCTGTGCTACCATGCCAAACTACTTTTTATTTATTTATTTATGTTTGAGAGATGAGATCTCAACTGTGTTACTTAGGCTGGTCTCGAACTCCTGGACTCAAACAGCCCTCCCGCTTCGGTCTCCCAAAGTGCTGGGGTTTTAGGCATGCCCAGTCTCAAATCTTTTTTTTTTTTTTTAGAATAGAAAAACAGTTTTATTTTTAAAAGGAATTAGAGACAGAGAGAGAGAAAGAAAAGATTCACCTCCCCAAGGGGTGTTTATTAAAGGGATAAAAGGGATGTTTAGTAAATCTTTAGTAAAGGGATATGGCATTCTAAGCCATCAGAATAACTTTCAAAGATTAGAACATCATTTTTTCTTTTGAGAAGAGTGGCAAAAATTAAAATGAAGGCTAGACTTCTTTAAGAAACAGCTTGGCTGGGTGCGGTGGCTCAACCCATAATCCCAGTACTTTGGCGAGAGGATTGCCTGAGTCCGGAGGTTCGAGACCAACCTGGGCAACTTGGTGAGATCTTGTCCCTACAATAAATCACAAAAACTGGCCGGGCATGATGGCGTGCATCTGTAGTTCTAGCTACTTGGAAGGCTGAGGCAGAAGGATCACCTGAGCCCACCAGGTCGAGGCTGCGGTGGTTGTGAGTCTGCCACTGCACTCCAGCCTAGGCAACAAGAGTGAGAATCCGACTCAAAAAAAAGAAAGAAAAAAGAAACAACTTTTTTGTTTTTGTTTCTTTAATAGATGTTTAAAGTTTTGCTATATAGCTGTATACATTTTAATACATTATAACCACCACCATATTAAGAATACAGACCAGTTCTATCACCCCCACAAAGCTTTCTTGGGCTACCCCCATCCCAATCTCTGGTAACCTCTTACCTGTTCTCTGTTGCTCTAGTTTTGTTTTTTCCATAATGTCATATAAATAGAATCATGCTATATGTGGCTTTTAAAAATAATAATGGCTTTATTGAGATGTAACTCATGTACCATATAATTCACTCATTTATTTTTATTTTATTTTTTATTTATTTTTTGAGTTGGAGTCTCACTCTGTCGCCCAGACTGGAGTGCAGTGGCTGCTGCCAGCCACCGCAGCCTCGATCTGCTGGGCTCCAGCGATCCTTCCACCTCAGGCTTCCAAGCAGCTAGATCTACAGGTGTGTGCTACCACGCCCTGCTAGTTTTTGATTTTGTAGAGACACAGTCTCACCAAGTTGCCCAGGTGGGTCTCGAGCCCGTAGGCTCAGAGAATCCACTGGCCTCAGCCTCCCAAAGTGCTGGGATTACAGGCTGAGCCACTGAGCCCGGCCAATTCACTCATTTAAAACACACAATTAAGTGATTTTTAGTATGTTCACAGAGTTGTGCAACCATTACCATATCGATTTTACAACATTTTCATCATGCCAAAGATAAATCCTGTGCCCAATTCCTCTTGTCCTAGGCAACCACTAATCTACTTTCTGTCTCTATAATAAATTCCAGATAACTGCTTTTTGTTTTTTGAGGTTTTTTTTTTTAATCAAAGTCTCACTCTGTCGCCCAGACTGGAGTGCAGTGGCATGCTCACCGCTACTCCAACATTGACCTGCTGGGCTCCGACGATCCTTCTGCCTCAGCCTTCCAAGTAGCTGGAACTACAGGTGCACTCTACCACTGCTGGCTAATTTTTGATTTATTGTAGAGTTGAGGTCTCGCCAAGTTGCCCAGGCTGTTCTCGAACCCGCGGGCTCAGGCATTCCACCCACCACGACCTCCCACAGTGCTGGGATTACAAGCTGATTTCACTGAACTGGACCAACTGTTTTTAATGACAGCTTGTACGTGACCTTTGATGTTTCCCTGATTGAACTCTTTCCAATTTTATTAATTTAACTTTTCAGAATTTCAAGATGTAATTTATAGCGTCATTTCTCTAAAGCTTAATATTCTTGGAGGAAAAACCTTGTCATGTCTTTTAGCAGGAAAAATATTCAAATAAAGCAGTTTTTCTCTTTCCAATCTTCCACTTAAAAAAACAAAGACCCTTTCCACTGGAATCCTCCAAAATGGTGAAGGGTAGTGCTGTTACCGGGGGATGAATGTTATTTGGGAGCTTGTCCCAAAAATTTGAGTGGAAATGTTGCAGGAAAACAGAGAGGCTGTGACACCGAGGCTATCTTCAGAAGTAGCATTTCATTAGCACCGGTGCTACCCAGTGGGCTAATGCTCCAAGACTGAGCAACCCAGAGAAAGAGGAGAGGGGTTTTATATGTTAGCTTTGGTAAGGGGGTGGGGGGCAGGTTGCATGGCTATACATTTTTCTTTGGAATTTGCAAGGTTGTACTTAGCAAAACCAGATTTTCAAAGAACAAATTGTCTCCAGGATGTGCTTAACAAGCAGGGGTTGTAAACTGATGACTTCACAAAGAGAGGATTTGGAGTAAGTTTGTGAATTGGTTACTATCTTGCATTTCCAGGAAAGCACCTTTATCCATCTTTGTTCAAACATTCTCTTCCTTTTAGCAGCATACTTTGCTGCTAACTAGTAAAGGCTGTTTAGTTTTCTCAAGCCTCATGTCTATCAGACTTGGAGCCTGCAGGTTGATCTTTAAAATAAATAATTTTAACTGTTTTTAGCCCCTCTCTGTCACTTTACATTTTTAAACTTTGTGTGCTTTTTGTCCTGCTGCATTCTGTTGCCCTCCTGCCCCACTGATGATGGCAGTGCTGTAACTCCCTGGTTTTCACTGGAGATCAGTCTCTGTGAGCTCCAGTCCCCCACCTAGAGAACGAACATGATCATAGTTTTTAATGGATTTTCACAGGGATCGAGTGAAATGGTGATCATTTGAGGCATGCTTTTTAGTCATCCCCCTCTCTGTGGGAGGCAGCAGTCATGTAGGCACTGAGCACAGGACCTGGACACATGACCTGGTTCCACATACATTTTCACTGTTGGGGGCATATAATCTTGGGTACGTCAGGTACATTCTCCTTGTCTTCCTGTGGCCATCTGTTCCTTGGCAATTAATAACAGAATATCATTTTGAAGTTGTGCTGTGATTGTTTATGTGATTGTACTCCAAATATAGCAGAGGCTTAGTAAATATTGATATTTGCTTTTCTTTTTGTTAAGGTAATCATTTTTTGAGGCTCATTGGAGTCTTTAGAGAGCTTTTTTTGATGCAATTATATGGAAATAACTGAGAAGTAATGTCCATACTTTTTTTACTTGCAAAAAGTAAAGCATTTTGCAAAGGCTGTGGCCACATCAATCTAGCTAGAGGCATACTTGGTCTTGCACCAGTGCTACACTTTGAAATGTTTGCTAAAGCATAGAAGCAAAATGTGCTGCTACAAGAAAGGAATGTTTGAACAAAGATGGACAAAAGAGAAACCCACCGGCATGAGTCAAGTTTTCCAGACATCATTCAGTCTCTAGAGGAAGCTAGAGGAACTCTCGGGCTTTTAGGCCCCCAAATCTTGACTGTCTCTTAGTAGGACCGATCCTGAAGCTGCCTGAGAATGGTATTTGTGCCATACGTATTCCTTACTGAACACTAGCTGATGGCGAGCCCCATGATCCAATCTGAGTTCATTTTCTTTATGTGAAAGACGGATATGTGAGGACCAAGAAGAAAAATGAACTGGGAAACAATTCATTTGGCACAGAATGGAGAGTGGATTTTTTTCTTAGTTGGAAAAGTTTTCTAATAATGCCAGCAGAGTTATTACTTGTTTTAGTTTTGTATCAATCAATAATTACCTTTCACAGAAGAGATAGTAAAAACAGCAATCATTTACTGAATGTGTGTCCTTTGTTAGTAATCAATTCCTTAGATGGTGTGTTATTGATATTCTTGCTATTGATAGGGAAACTGAGGCTGAGAGATAGTAACTTGCTGGTTTCACTACTAAATAAATGGAACCCTAGTCAGCCTGACTCCCAAACCCATATGTGTTATTTAACTTTGAAATATTACTTAAGAAATAAATCACAATGATAATAAGTGGAATGTAATGTCCTGGACTTCAGTTTGTCAAGTACATTTAATACATTAACTTTGGCCGGGCTCGGTGGCTCAGCCTGACATCCCAGCACTTTGGGAGACCAAAGTGAGTGGACTGTCTGAGCCCGTGGGTTCGAGATCCACCCGGGCAACTTGGCAAGACCTTGTCTCTACAATAAATAAAAAAATTAGCCGGGTGTGGTAGCACGCGCCTGTAGTTCTGGCTACTTAGAAGGCTGAGGTGGAAGGATCGCTGGAGCTCAGCAGGTTGAGGCTGTGGTGGCTGGCAGCATGCCACTGCACTCCAGTCTGGGCTACAGAGTGAGACTCCAACTCAAAAAAAAATACACTCACTTAAATGCAAACACAGAAATACTATTGCTTCTGAAAGACTAATGATACCTATGATGCAAGGAACATTTATTGAGCACACATGACATCCTTAATTATTCTGAACCCTCATCAAGTTTTTATTTATTTAATCCTCTTAACAACTTTATGAAATAGGTACAGTTATCATCCCTTTGTTGCAGATAAGTAAAGGGTAATTAACCTGCCCAGTGTCATGTTGCTGTGTGAGCTGGAGCTGGAACTTGAACCCAGAAAGTCTGTCTTGGGCATAGCTTTCCTGATACATGAATCTAAAACCTGGTCAGTACACCCAAAGCAAGAGAGCCACTGGT
>NW_007173506.1:0-794 GCF_000164805.1 Carlito syrichta | reverse complement strand
AAACACAAGTATTTAGAGAAAATATGTGAAGAAACAGTCACTGCTTAGTTTGTCTTACAGTTTAGGGTAAGCACTTCTGTTTTTCCAGTTTTGCTCATCTTATTCAATTTTATATCGTAATTAATTTCCATGTTTGTTTTATTTCTCATTAGACAGTCAGTTCTGTGAGATCAGTGACCGTACCTTAGATGCAATTACGGAATTTTTTACAGTATGTGGCATTCAAAAAATGTTGCTGGATGAAATGGAATTAAATATAAAGTAGTCTATGATTTTACTTTGGGAATAGTCACATGTGCTGTGTTAGGTAGTCCAAAACACACGTAGACATGATTTCATTTGGCTGGATTATCTACAGCTTCAGTAAATTTTTCCTTTTTAAATGGTTTCTATCCTGATAAATTATACTCTATTGTGAAGTGTATACTGCATAACCTGTTAAAACAGATGAGACAATGAAATATAACAAAAGTCCATTTGGACATTTATATCATATTCTGCTTTAAAATAAAGTATGTCTAATGTAACTGTAAATGATTTACACATTTTCTAAAATATCTACATATGTTTTATATTTCTCTAACCCACTTCGGTGATGATCTTTATATTTTTCACTAGAAAATTGTTTTTAGTCATTCATAGACACGTTTCAATTTACTGGAAATTAAAAGGAAGTTCTTTCATGGAGGGTGTGTGTAAAAAAATACACAGAAAATCATTAGTCCTGCGCAGCACAGAACACTGACAAAGGAACATATGAGGATTTAATATTGGATCCAGCTCAATTTAGAATG
>NW_007173505.1:0-875 GCF_000164805.1 Carlito syrichta | reverse complement strand
TACTTAGCTCACAGAATCCCAATGTGTTAGTCATGGTCACGCCCACTTACAAAGAAGAAAATTGAAATTTATAAAGGAAAATTACTTTCTCAAGCACAGCTACTAAGTAGTAGAGTTTAATTCCAGTCTGTCTGATACACAAAGTCACTTTCTGCAATGCTTTAATTATGTCTCTTGGGAAAGAAAAGCTGGTCGTGAAAGCTAGTTGAAGAACCAGGGCGCAAGTCTCAGACCAAGAGGCTGGTGATGTAACTTAAATGACAGAAGAGCCTTGAGGACCAAGGTTCCCCTCTGGACTTAGAGAAGATGATTCAGAAGCAGACCCTGGATGCGCTGGGGCTTGACCTGATAGATGCTTCTGGAAACTGACCTTGCCCTCACTTTCTTATACTGTGTTGACATTTTCACAAATATAAGTTAAAGTATTTAATCTTTTGAATTAGTTACTTATTATCACAGACTTTCATAGCAAATTATAGACTGTTCCTAAAATAGCCTATTATTAGAAATAAGATTTTATATAAATCTATGTGTGTGTGTCTGTGTATGTGTGTGTGTGTGTGTGATCTGCTTTAGCAACACATCATTTCTTCCTCTGAATTTCTGAAAAGAGAGGTTGGGTAGAGCAAAAAGACTCAAGAAATCAGTTAAAAGCGACAGTATCGAAGTCCTTCAAGGATGGTGGTAAACTGCATTCAAGTTTTCTTATGCTATTAAGAGGCCATGCCCAATTTTATCACTCTGACATTTTAGAAGATCCTGCAACCTCCATCATCATTACTTAGGTTAAAAACAGGTTTACCCAATTTCCCTTGAAATGTCAGGCTTGGCAAACAACCGCATCTAAGAACCACTGTTTCAATACTTCATCTCCC
>NW_007173504.1:0-833 GCF_000164805.1 Carlito syrichta | reverse complement strand
AAAGAGAGGTTGGGTAGAGCAAAAAGACTCAAGAAATCAGTTAAAAGCGACAGTATCGAAGTCCTTCAAGGATGGTGGTAAACTGCATTCAAGTTTTCTTATGCTATTAAGAGGCCATGCCCAATTTTATCACTCTGACATTTTAGAAGATCCTGCAACCTCCATCATCATTACTTAGGTTAAAAACAGGTTTACCCAATTTCCCTTGAAATGTCAGGCTTGGCAAACAACCGCATCTAAGAACCACTGTTTCAATACTTCATTCTCCCACTGAAATAAGCACAATTCATAGAAAATATAAAGATGGTACACTCACAAAAAGGAAGGCCAGCAGTAAGTTAAAAATACAGCTGAAAGTTAGAGAGACCTGAGGTAAGGAGTTATCACCTCCTTCCAAGCCTTGGAAGAAACACACAGCTTAGGGATGCACCAGTTACTTATACTGAGGGCGCAAGTTGTAGGCCCTGCTAACTGGTAAACAATATCAAAATAACCTCTAGGCCTGCTAATTAACAACACCCAAGCCGACTCGGTGGCTCAGCCTGTATTACCACGCCTTTCGAAGGCTGAAGTGAGTGGATTGCCTGACCCCACGGGTTCGAGACCCGCCTGGGCAGTGAGACCTCGTCTCTACAATAATAAAAAAATCAGCCGGGTGTGGTAGTGTATGCCTGTAATTCTGGCTACTTGGCAGACTGAGGCGGAAGGATCGCCAGAGCCCAGCAGGTCGAGACTGCGGTGGCCTGGAGCGGCCACTGCACTCCAATCTGGGCGACACAGTGAGAGTCCAACTCAAAAACAAAACAAAAAAAACACCCAAATACTGCAGTATC
>NW_007173503.1:0-812 GCF_000164805.1 Carlito syrichta | reverse complement strand
CATTTTAGAAGATCCTGCAACCTCCATCATCATTACTTAGGGTAAAACAGGTTTACCCAATTTCCCTTGAAATGTCAGGCTTGGCAAACAACCGCATCTAAGAACCACTGTTTCAATACTTCATTCTCCCACTGAAATAAGCACAATTCATAGAAAATATAAAGATGGTACACTCACAAAAAGGAAGGCCAGCAGTAAGTTAAAAATACAGCTGAAAGTTAGAGAGACCTGAGGTAAGAAGTTATCACCTCCTTCCAAGCCTTGGAAGAAACACACAGCTTAGGGATGCACCAGTTACTTATACTGAGGGCGCAAGTTGTAGGCCCTGCTAACTGGTAAACAATATCAAAATAACCTCTAGGCCTGCTAATTAACAACACCCAAGCCGACTCGGTGGCTCAGCCTGTATTACCACGCCTTTCGAAGGCTGAAGTGAGTGGATTGCCTGACCCCACGGGTACGAGACCCGCCTGGGCAGTGAGACCTCGTCTCTACAATAATAAAAAAATCAGCCGGGTGTGGTAGTGTATGCCTGTAATTCTGGCTACTTGGCAGACTGAGGCGGAAGGATCGCCAGAGCCCAGCAGGTCGAGACTGCGGTGGCCTGGAGCGGCCACTGCACTCCAATCTGGGCGACACAGTGAGAGTCCAACTCAAAAACAAAACAAAAAAAACAACACCCAAATACTGCAGTATCCTAATAAAGTGAAACAATCTCTCTAAGGATTTTATAAGTATTTTAATTCTGTTCATGCTTAACTCAAATGATCACTATTACAACTGAAAACCAGAAACACGATAGTCTGAGCAAG
>NW_007173502.1:0-780 GCF_000164805.1 Carlito syrichta | reverse complement strand
GCCTGTAATACCGCGCCTTTCGAAGGCTGAAGTGAGTGGATTGCCTGACCCCGCGGGTTCGAGACCCGCCTGGGCAGTGAGACCTCATCTCTACAATAATAAAAAAATCAGCCGGGTGTGGTAGTGTATGCCTGTAATTCTGGCTACTTGGCAGACTGCGGCGGAAGGATCACCAGAGCCCAGCAGGTCGAGACTGCGGTGGCCTGGAGCGGCCACTGCACTCCAATCTGGGCGACAGAGTGAGAGTCCAACTCAAAAACAAAACAAAAAACAAAACAAAAAACACCCAAATACTGCAGTATCCTAATAAAGTGAAACAATCTCTCTAAGGATTTTATAAGTATTTTAATTCTGTTCATGCTTAACTCAAATGATCACAATTACAACTGAAAACCAGAAACACGATAGTCCGAGCAATCAATTAGAGACCAATAGCTACTCGGCACAGTAGCCTCCCTCGGTACCTATGGAAGACGGTTCCAGGACCCCCTTGGATACCCAAACCTGCAGAGATGCTCGAGCCCCTCATATAAAATTAAGAAGTATTTGCAGAGAACCTATACGCATCCTCCTGTGTGCTGTACATAATGTCTAGATTACGTATAATACCTAATATAATGCAAATGCTATGTACATAGTTGATATGTTGTATTTTTATTTGGGTTATTTTTTTTCAAATATTTTTGATCTGCATTTTGTTGAATCCACAGATGTGGAGCTCCCCGATACAAGGGCTCACTGTAGGGTTTTCTGACACTATTATTTTTAAGTAAGTACTTT
>NW_007173501.1:0-758 GCF_000164805.1 Carlito syrichta | reverse complement strand
TAGTCCGAGCAATCAATTAGAGACCAATAGCTACTCGGCACAGTAGCCTCCCTCGGAACCTATGGAAGACGGATCCAGGACCCCCTTGGATACCCAAACCTGCAGAGATGCTCGAGCCCCTCATATAAAATTAAGAAGTATTTGCAGAGAACCTATACGCATCCTCCTGTGTGCTGTACATAATGTCTAGATTACGTATAATACCTAATATAATGCAAATGCTATGTACATAGTTGATATGTTGTATTTTTATTTGGGTTATTTTTTTTCAAATATTTTTGATCTGCATTTTGTTGAATCCACAGATGTGGAGCTCCCCGATACAAGGGCTCACTGTAGGGTTTTCTTGACACTATTATTTTTAAGTACTTTTAACTCAACTGAGTAATAAAGTAAAAGATACATCATATTTTATAAATTATATCAGGAAAATAATTGTTATAGGTCGAGTAAATGTTAGTTAATGTTTATTGATAATGGAAAATCAAAAAGAATAAACTTGTCACATATATCCCACTTTTCATATTTAATGTTAATTTTTCAATTATTACTTTTTCATCCTTACAAAAGACAATAAAATAAAAGTTTTAAAGGAGAGTAAAATATTTTTTAAATTTCTTGAGTTATGTCTCTGGTTTCTTTAGCCAACGGTCTGCCGTCTTAAAGCTGGGAAATAAATTATAAGTCAACAACAAATTAAAGATCAAATGCTTCACACTCACAATTCACAACATACAGAGATACCATCTATAATGAGC
>NW_007173500.1:0-3519 GCF_000164805.1 Carlito syrichta | reverse complement strand
AGCAGTCTTTATTGAGAGGACCAAGAAGCTCTGAAACTTGGAGGGGACCTGACAACATTGCTCACGAGGTAGTCTTTTATTATTATGGCCATGGAGTCTTGTTGGAGGTTGGTTATTGGACAACCAAATAATATTTTAGCACTTTCTTTAGAAACTTTTGGATGTTTTTACTATTGTGTAACAGCATTTGAGCAGTTTTTCCTACAAGATTTGAACATTGCTTTTGCTAAGATCATAATCAAATTTCCATAATTTTCAATTATTTAAATTTTTATACTAATGCAGAGCACTAATACTTACAACTTTGTAAATCTCCATTTTTTTTGGTTTATATATATTGGGCCCCAAATCCTCTTTTTTCTGTGTGCCTAATTTTAAATGCTTGGTGATTAAAAGTGTCAGATTATTCGGATACTTTGTTTCAGAGTACAGCAGTATGTCTTAGGTAGGAAAAATACTAGGGGAGTCAAAGGAAATACTCTTTTAAAAATATAAATTGCGTTAAAATATAAAGGGAATGTAATTTTATATTTCCTTCAGATATATAAGGGAGAGGTTTCTCTAAGGCACATCTGTAACATTTAATCAAAATTAACAAGCAGAAAATGCAGAGTTTACCAAGAAAATGTACATAAATTTTTAGAATGGGGAAAGCTGTATTAAATTAAGATATTGTTTTATTTTGTATAATTTTTAAGATTTATTATGCATTTTGCCTTCTGAATAGCACTTAGGTATACTGAATCTCAAGGTTCAGTTTTCTAAGAATGATATACATCTGGAATCTCAACAAGTTTCAATTTAGGCAGAATTAAACATTCAGAATGTATGTGAGAAACACTGCAGTTGTCAATTTTGAAGGCAGAAGTATACCACGTATTAAGGAGTTATCATTGGAGTATTATACAATTCTTAAAAAATCAATCCCTGCATAATGAACATTTCTAGGCCCAACCCTGAATTGTAACCATTTTTATACTAAAAAAAAATTTATATAAGAAACAAATAATGGCAGTTGCATATTTTACAACTTTTATTTATTTATTTATTTATATTAATTTTAAAAAAATTTCTTGCGTACAATTCAGAGTTAGATATACAAACATTGATTTTGCAAGGTCCCTGGTATATGAGGTATGCCCCTCCCTCCCCTAGCTGTATCCTTCCACTGCCAATCACACCACTCCCCCTAAACAGTTTTCCAGTACTGCCAATCCCTTTCTTACAGCACTATAAGAGATCAAGTTCAGCTCATGAGTGAGAACATATGGACCTCTGTTCTTTGTTTCTGTGATAAATCACTGAAAATGACCTACCACATATCCATCAATTTTTCTGCAAAATCTTTTTATCTGTCCTTTTTAATGGCTGCATAATATTCCACTGTGTATACACCTCATTTATTTTATACATTCCAGCTTTGATGGACAACATGGTTGTTACCATATTTTATTGCAATTTTGATTACAGCTGCCAAAAACATACTGATTTAGGTAACTTTTTGGTAAAATGATTTGAGTTCCTCCAGGTATATTCTCGACAGGGGAATTACTGAGTCACATGGCGGGTCAAGATCTTGTCCCTTTACAAACCATCACATTGTTTTCCAAAGATTTTGCTCTACTTTTCAGTCCACATGCAATGTAGAAGTATTTATTTCTTCCAAATCCTGAACTGCATCTTTTATTGTTTGTTTTATTAATGATGGCCAGTCTTGCAGGCGGTATGTGGTATTTCAAAGTGTTTTCATTTGCATTTCTCTGATGATGAGTGAGGCTGAGGAATTTTCATGTGTCTGCTATCTGTCCATATCTCTTCTTATGAACAGTGTCCAATCACGTATTTTGCACACTTTTCAAAAGGAATGTTTGTCTGATTTTTCTGAGTGTTTGAGTTTCTTGTAGATCCTTGATGTTATGCTTTTTACAGATATATAGGTGGAGAATCTTTTTTCCCATTCTGTAGGTTGTATCTCTGCTCTTTTGATGATTTCTTTTGTTTTGTAGATGTATATTAATCTGATGAGATCCCACTTGTCTAACTTATTTCTTAAAGCAT
This sequence comes from Carlito syrichta, assembly GCF_000164805.1. NCBI lineage: Eukaryota > Metazoa > Chordata > Mammalia > Primates > Tarsiidae > Carlito > Carlito syrichta. The sequence continues at coordinate 1,461 of NW_007173500.1, read as the reverse complement.
GGGTATTTCGGGCTCTGAAGAGGAATAGTTTCCGTTTCCTGTTTCCATAATGGTGTCGTCTCGTTTTCTAAGATTATATAATTTGGCATTTACATTTATGCATTTGATCCATTTAGATTTAATGTGTAGGGTGATAGATTGAGGTCCTGTTTCAATCTTGTTCATGCTGTCAGCCTTTTCCCAGCACCATTTACTGATTGTGTTCTCCATTTCCCAGTGAGTCTTGGAGGTTTTTTAAAAAGATGAGTTGGTTGAGAATTTGAGGATTACATTCTCTGTCCGGATCCATTGGCCTAGGTACCTATTCTTGTACCAATACCAGACTGTTTTGATTAGTGTAAACATGCAGTAAAGTTTGAAGTCTGGAACTGCGATAGCTTTTGCTTTGCTTCTTTTGATAAGATTCTTTTGGCTATTCGTGATTGTTTATGGTTTCATATGAATACTTTATTGTAATTTACAGTTTTGATAAGAATGATGCTAACATTATGGTTATTTCATTGAATCTGTAGATTGACTAAAAGGTTAATTTTTACATTGAAAGCGGTAAGTAAAGTCAGGGAAACAAGCATGTCAAATTGTCATTTTTGACAACAGCCTCATAGCTTTGACATCATAATGGGAGGGACCTTGACTACTGAGCAATCCTTACGCTTCAAGCACTTGTGCACAGTGCTCTGCCAAATGCGGTAGACATGGTGGATTTCACTCCCAAGTAGTGAAGACAAGCAAGTGTTCACCTATCCAAAAGTTTCTCCAGGGAGATGTGACCATTAAATAATCCTCTAAACAAGGTAGTCTTTTTTTTTTTTGTAAGCAGCCTTACTTGAGAGGACCGAGAAACACCCAAAAGGGGAGGGACCAGAGGGGGTTGCCCACGGGGTAGTGTTTTATTATTATGGTCACGGAGTCCTGTTGGAGCTTGGTTATAGCACAACCAAATAATATTTTAGCACTTTCTTTGGTTTAGAAACTTTTGAATGTTTTTAGTATTGTGTAACAACCTTTGAGCAGTTTTTCCTACATGATTTGAACATTGTTTTTGCTAAGATTATAATCAATTTTCCCGAAATTTCAATTATCTAAATTTTTATACTATTGTAGAGCCCAAATACTTACCTCTTTGTAAATCTCCATGTTATTTTGGCTTATGTAAATTGGACCCCAAATTCTCTTTTTTTCTGTGTGCCTCATTTTATTTTATTTTATTATTTTTATTTTTGAGTTGGAGTCTCACTCTGTCGCCCAGGCTGGAGTGCAATGGCCACTCCCAGCCACCGCAGCCTCGACCTGCTGGCCTTCGGCGATCCTTGGGCCTCTGCCTTCCAAGTGCCGGAATTACAGGCATGCGCTACAATGCCCGGCTGATTTCTTTATTTATTGTAGAGATGAGGTCTCGCTGTCCAGGCGGGTCACGAAATCGCGGGCTCAGGCAATCCACTCACCTCAGCTTCCCAAATG
>NW_007173499.1:0-803 GCF_000164805.1 Carlito syrichta | reverse complement strand
AAATTAGACTTTTTTTGAGTTTGGAGTCTCACTCTGTTGCCCAGACTGTAGTGCAGTGGCTGCTCCTGGCCACCGCAGCCTCGACCTACTGGGTTCTGGCGATCTTTCCACCTCAGCCTTCCGAGTAACTGGAATTACAGGCGTGCGCTAGCATGCCCGGCTAATTTTTGATTTATTGCAGAGATGAGGTCTTGCCAAGTTGCCCAGGTGGCTCTCGAACCCGTGGGCTCAAGCAATCCACTCACCTCAGCCTCCCAAATGCACAGGATTACAGGCAGGGCCACTGAGCCCAGCTCAAATAAGACTCTTTATCCCTTTTCTGCATTCCATTTTTCTTTAGTACTATTTATTTACATTTATAATACTATTTATTTTACCCAGTTACCTAGTTATTATTTATATATTAATCTTGTACTTATATATTTGCTATTTTGTCCATCTTCATCCCTTAACTAAAGGATGGGGATATTTTCTTTATTTTTCACTGCTGTTACCTGAATATACTTATAAGTCATACAGAAGAACAGTATCTAGCATTTTTTAGGAAATTAATAAGTTTTATCAAATGAAAAAAGAAAGATACAATATTGAATGCTACTCCTACAATTTGCTGTTGGTGTACCTAGCCATGTTATATATATCCATCCACCAAACCTCAATTTTCTCTCTTGTGAAGTAGAATCATAACAGTTCTGATTTCAAAACTCATTAGAAGAACAAAGGAAGGCTGACTCGGTGGCTCAGCCTGTAATCCTGTGCATTTGGGAGGCTGCGGTGAGTGGATTGACTGAGCACAGGGGTTC
>NW_007173498.1:0-813 GCF_000164805.1 Carlito syrichta | reverse complement strand
AGGTCTTTCCAGTTGCCCAGGTGGGTCTCGAACCCGTGGGCTCAAGCAATTCACTCACCTCAGCCTCCCAAATGCACGGGATTACAGGCACGGCCACTGAGCCCAGCTCAAATAAGACTCTTTATCCCTTTTCTGCATTCCATTTTTCTTTAGTACTATTTATTTACATTTATAATACTATTTATTTTACCCAGTCACCTAGTTATTATTTATATATCAATCTTGTATTTATATATTTGCTATTTTGTCCATCTTCATTCCTTAACTAAAGGATGGGGATATTTTCTTTATTTTTCACTGCTGTTACCTGAATATACTTATAAGTCATACAGAAGAACAGTATCTAGCATTTTTTAGGAAATTAATAAGTTTTATCAAATGAAAAAAGAAAGATACAATATTGAATGCCACTCCTACAATTTGCTGTTGGTGTATGTAGCCAAGTTACATGTATCCATCCACCAAACCTCAATTTTCTCTCTTGTGAAGTAGATTCATAACAGTTCTGATTTCAAAACTCATTAGAAGAACAAAGGAAGGTGGACTCGATGGCTCAGCCTGTAATCCTGTGCATTTGGGAGGCTGCAGTGAGTGGATTGACTGAGCACAGGGGTTCAAGACCCGCCTGGGCAACTTGGTGAGACCTCATCTCTACAATAATTTAAAAATTAGCCAGGCATGGTAGCGCGTGCCTGTAGTTTCAACTACTTGGAGAGCTGAGGCAGAAGGATCACTGGAGCCCAGTAGATCGATGCTGTGGTGGCCAGGAGCGGCCACTGCACTCCAGTCTGGGTGACAGAGTGAGACTCCAAC
>NW_007173497.1:2353-3215 GCF_000164805.1 Carlito syrichta | reverse complement strand
TAAGTCAGATGACTTGTCTGCTGGCTACCTAGGTAGCTTGTTGTTTAAGTCAGATGGCTAGACAGCAGGCTAGCTAGATAACTCACCAAGAAATTCAAGATATCCAGCTTGTTAACTATTTGGCAAGCTAGTTAGTTCAACTGGCTAGAAAGCAGGCCATCTAGTTATGACAGCTAGTTCAGCCAGCTGGTTAACCGACTGGCTAGCTAGGTGGCTGGCAAATTAAACTGGCTGGTTAGTAGTCTGCTCAGGTAGGTGTCCAGCTAGTTAAGCTGGCTGACTAGTCATTGACCAGCAGGGTGACTGGCTAGTTAAGCCGGCTGTCTATCCCAATGTCCAGTTAGGCAGCTGGCTATTTAATCCGACTGGCATGCCAGATGGCCAGCCCACTAGCTAGCTAGCCAGTTGCCTAGGCAAGTAGCAAGTCAGGTACCTAGCTAATTAAGCCAGCTGTCTAGCCATCTTGCCAGCAAGGTAGCTAGCTAGGTAAGTCAGCTGGCTAGTCAGCTAGCCAGCCAACTAGATAGTCAGCTAGCCAGCCAACTAGCTAGTCAGCTAGTTAAAGCAGGTAGCTAGCAAACTAGTAGTTGAGTCAGCCAGCAAGTCAGCTAAATATTCAGCTAGCTTAAGTCAGCTAGCTACTCAGGCTCCTAGTCAGCTTGCTAGTTAAGTCTGCTAGCTACTCAGCTAGCTAGTCAGCTTGATAGTTAAGTCAGCCAGTCAGCTAAATAGCCAGTTACATAGCTAGTTAAGTCAGCTAGCTAGACAGCTAGATAGCTTGTTTGCTAGCTAGTTATGTCAGCTATATAGCCAACTAGCTGGTTAGCTAGCTAGTTAAGTCAGCTAGCATATCATTTTGTTA
>NW_007173497.1:0-723 GCF_000164805.1 Carlito syrichta | reverse complement strand
GCATATTAGATAATCACTAAGATAACTAGTTATGTAGCTGGTTAAGTCAGCTAGCTAGCAAGACAGCTAACTATTTAACTCACCTTTTAGCTAGGAAGCTAGCTAGTTGGCTAACTACTTAAGTCAGCTGGCTAACTAGGTAGCTAGTTAGTTTGCTAACTATTTAAGTCAGCTTGCTAGCTAGGAAGCGAGTTAGTTAAGTCAGTTGGCTAACCAGTTGTATAGCTGGTTAATTAAGCTAGTTAAGAAAACTCACTAGCCAACTAATTAGGTTGGAAGCTAGCTAGTTAAGTCAGCTAGATAGCTACCTGGCTAGCTAGTGATGTCAGCGAGTTAAGTCAGCTGGCTAGCCAACTGGTTAGCTGGTTGTCAGCTAGTTTAGTCAGCTGTCTAGCCAGCTGGCTAGGTAGTAGCTAGCTAGATAAATCAGCTTGCTCTCCAGCAGGATGGTTTTTCAAGTCAGCTAGTTAACTCAGTTGGCTAGCCTGCTGGCTACATTGATTGCCAGCAAGTTAAGTGAGGTGGCTTGCCAGCTTGCTAGCTTAAGTCAGCGAGGTAAGTCAGCAGGATAGCCAGATGAGTAGATAGGTAGCCAGCTATTTAAGTCAGCTGTCTAGCCAACAGACTAGCTGGTTTAGTCAGCTAGTTAAGTCAGCTGTCAACAAGCTGGCTAGCAAGTTAAGTCAGTTAGTTAAGTCATCTGCCAACCGGCATGGTAGCTAG
>NW_007173496.1:0-812 GCF_000164805.1 Carlito syrichta | reverse complement strand
AGCGTGTGAGCAGACATGTGAGTTAACTTATCTAGTCGGCCTGTGAGTCAGCCGACTGGTCAGCTGACTAAACTAGTCGGCCAGTGAGTGAGCAAACTGGTCAGCCGAATTTTGGAAGCTGGAGACTGAGCCGACTGGCCAGAAGGATTAACAAGTTGGCCGATGAGTGAGCCGACCGGTGAGCCGATTTAACTAATTGGCCGGCGAGTGAGCCGACGATTGAACTGCCTTAACTATTCAGTCGGCGAGTGAGCCCAATGGTGAGCTGACTTAACTAGTCGTCTGGAGAGCAAGGCGACTAGTTAGCTGTCCTGCTGGCTTGCGAGTGAGCCGATAAGTTTGTTGACCTGTTGGCTGATGAGCGAGCCGACTAGTTTGCTGACCAGTTGGCAGGCAAGAAAGCTGACTAGATATCTAACCTGATGGAAAGCGAGCAAGCCCACTAGTTAGCTGACCAGATAGCTGAGTTGCTAGCTGACTAGTTAACTAAGTAACTAGCTGATTTTCTAGCTGACATGACTAGCTGGCTGACAAGATAGATGGCAATCTAGCTGACATAACTAGCTAGCAAACAAGCTAAATAACTCTCTAGCTTGCTGACTTGACTAGCCAGCTATCTGGCTACTGGCTTACTGAGTTAACTATCTAGCTGACTAGCTAGCTGTCTAAACAGCTGACTTAACTAGCTAGCTGACTAGCAACCTGACTAGCTAGCTGATTTAACTGGATAGTTGAATAATTAGCTGACTTGTTAGCTGACTTAACTAGCTAGCTGGCTAACCAACTGACGTACCTAACTGACTAGCTTGTGA
>NW_007173495.1:0-876 GCF_000164805.1 Carlito syrichta | reverse complement strand
CTTTTGAACTTTTTTCTGTCACTTTAAGCACATGGAAGAAATCTTTCCTTTACTTTCTTATCACCTCTTATTCAAAAAGTATGCTTTTCCTATGAGAACATGGCTGCTTTCTTAAAACCTCATCTCATTCCATAGTATGTAGCACAACACTTATGATGTTCTGAATTAGAAAAAGTAACCCTAAAAGACCTGTAAATGACCAGGGGGAAATAGTAAGGCAGGCAGGCACACACACAAAAAAAAACTGTCAAAAATGATAGATCTGTAATTTGGAATGTCAGGGAAGAAACAGACTGGGAGAAGCAAAATCGTTATGGTTTAGCCTCCTAGTAAAATCAATATGTCTTTTAGATGAAAAAAAATCTATATAACCAACCAGTTTCTCTGACAGGAAAATGTAGAAAGGAAAATTACCTGTAGTGAAAGTAGTTAGAAAAGCATTCCAAACAGTTTTACAATGAGTCTAAGTACCAGTTATACCTACTCACATGCATCTTTGTTTAATATTTTTTAGAGTTTCAGATATTCTTTACACTCAATATTTATTAAATGTGGTTTAAAATCTTTTTATTGTGAAACAGATAAAACCACACAAAGGGTATGTGTGGTTTAATGAATTAGGTAGACTTACACAATTGCAACTGCAGCTTATGTTGAGATAGATGTTTGTTACCCATCCCAGAAGACATGTCCAAGGACCTCATCCTGATCACATCCCCTCCTCTACCTCCAATGTAGCCCCTGTTGTGACTTTATTGTAATCCCTCTTTGCCTATTTTTAAAATGGATGTATCACCTAAATTGTGCTTCTATAAGCACTATAATTTAACTTTGCTGATTTTTAAACTTTGCTGTCTTTTTTTTTTTTGAGTTAGA
>NW_007173494.1:0-820 GCF_000164805.1 Carlito syrichta | reverse complement strand
AGCTCTCAGCCCACACGTGACTTAGTAAGAACCAGTAATTGGAATCAGGGTTTGTAGACCTTGAGCAGGATGCTGACAAAAACACCCCTTCCAGCTCTCTGGCCCAACCTCAGTGATACTGACTCCTGGGATCTGACGTCTGGCTTCAACACTAATCCTGGTTGCCACCAATATTCTGACACACATTCAACCTGCGGTAAGAGTTAAGCGTGTTTCTTCCTGGTTCTCTCCAAAACCAACTTGTGCAGGACATCAGGTGGAGAGAAGAACTGAAGCCTGGGCTGTAGTGTACAAACAATTATCTTAGCCTTTGCAGTGGAAGTACATCACATTCTGTTTCTTTTATTTCTGCAAATGATGCTAATTCCTGCCAGTGTTAAGTTTCAGATTTACCCTATTTGTTTAACTAAATTGTCATTAAATTGCTCTGAGGAGTTACTTATAAATAATTTATTGATCATGGTATGCCTGTTCACAGTATACTCAGATGTCACATTTATAAGTGAAAGCATTTTAAAATTAGATGTCAGTCTTTATTTTCATCATTTCCACTTGTTTGAGGAGCAAATTATCTGTTACAATTATTTTTCTATACATCTACAATAGATCTAAAATATGCCAAGGATATATGTACTAAGATATATAACTATGCCAAGAAAGCAGAGAAAAATAGGTCACTTTTTTTCACTTGGAGTACTGGAATTGCAGTGTTTAAAAGCATCCTTAATGAATATTTCTAATCCCTAGCTTTTGTCAGTATCACAAGCACTCATATGCTGCTTGCTCTATTTAATACTGCTTTTAAAAAAATAGTCTCTAA
>NW_007173493.1:0-906 GCF_000164805.1 Carlito syrichta | reverse complement strand
TTGCAGTGGAAGTACATCACATTCTGTTTCTTTTATTTCTGCAAATGATGCTAATTCCTGCCAGTGTTAAGTTTCAGATTTACCCTATTTGTTTAACTAAATTGTCATTAAATTGCTCTGAGGAGTTACTTATAAATAATTTATTGATCATGGTATGCCTGTTCACAATATACTCAGATGTCACATTTATAAGTGAAAGCATTTTAAAATTAGATGTCAGTCTTTATTTTCATCATTTCCACTTGTTTGAGGAGCAAATTATCTGTTACAATTATTTTTCTATACATCTACAATAGATCTAAATATGCCAAGGATATATGTACTAAGATATATAACTATGCCAAGAAAGCAGAGAAAATAGGTCATTTTTCTTCACTTGAAGTACTGGAATTGCAGTGTTTAAAGCATCCTTAATGAATATTTCTAATCCCTAGCTTTTGTCAGTATCACAAGCACTCATATACTGCTTGCTCTCTTAATACTGCTTTTAAAAAATAGTCTCTAAAGCTTGAGATAAGTTTGTTTATGGAAAACATGCAACTAATTGAAACTTAAAGCACCTCTTTAAAAAGAAAGCTTTTCAAAGACTTTGTGGCAAGAAATCAAGGAGCATGAGAAGTTACTTTCAAGCCTCTTTAAGTGCAAATTCATGAGAATTATTGAAAATTTGAGTTTTATACTTTTTTACAAAATAAAATATATATGCTCTATCCTGTACACTAATTACATTCTTTCTAATCAGATGTCACATCAAAGCTTACTAGATGTTGAGTAACAACCCATGATTCCAAAGCATAAAAAAGATACTTAAACTTTATCCCAGCCCTGCTTCTTAAAAGACATATGAATGGCCATGAAACTGATCCTGCCTGAAGCTGTTTTCTCTGTAAATGGTGAAAAGTGTGA
>NW_007173492.1:0-750 GCF_000164805.1 Carlito syrichta | reverse complement strand
GGCTCAGATGATCCCTCCCCTCACCTCAATAGCTGGAACTACAGGCGTGCATACCATGCCCAGATAAGATTTTGATTTTGATTGTAGAGAAGAGACCTCACCAAATTGCTCAAACTGGTCTTGAACACCTGTACTAAGGCAATCCTATCACCTTGGCCTCCCAAAGTACTGGGATGACAGGCATGAGCCACCATACCCGGCCTGTTTTTTGTTTGTTTGTTTGTTTTCTAATGTCTGCTTTTGCTGGATGAGGTGGCCTATACCTGTCATCCCAGCACTTTGGCAGGCAGAGGCAAGAGCGTTGCCTGAGCCCAGGCTTTGAGACCAACCTGGGTAATTAGTCAAGACCTCTGCTCTACAATAAATAAAACAATAGGCCGGGCACGTTGGTGCATGCCTGTATTTTCAGCTAATATGTTGGCTAAAGCCTGTAGTTCCAAGAATTGGGAAGACTGAGGCAGAAGGATCATCTGAATCAAGCAGACTGAGGCTGTGGTAGCCATGAGCATGACACTGCTATCGAGCCTGGGCAACAGAGTGGCATTGGTTAAAAAAATTTGAAGAAGTAGGATTCCATTTTTTGATATAAATTCCAGCCAAATCTTTCATTATTTCTTTCTCTTTTTTTCCTAAGTCGGGTTTTCACTTTGTTGCCCAGGCTGAAATGTAGCGGCATGCTCAAGGCTGTGGCAGCAAGGCCCTATAAGACTCAGGTGAACCTTCCGCCACACCCTCCAAGTAGCTGGAACT
>NW_007173491.1:0-1075 GCF_000164805.1 Carlito syrichta | reverse complement strand
TACTAAGGCAATCCTATCACTTGGCCTCCCAAAGTACTGGGATGACAGGCATGAGCCACCATACCCGGCTGTTTTTTGTTTGTTTGTTTGTTTTCTAATGTCTGCTTTTGCTGGATGAGGTGGCCTATACCTGTCATCCCAGCACTTTGGCAGGCAGAGGCAAGAGCGTTGCTGAGCCCAGGCTTTGAGACCAACCTGGGTAATTAGTCAAGACCTCTGCTCTACAATAAATAAAACAATAGGCCGGGCACGTTGGTGCATGCCTGTATTTTCAGCTAATATGTTGGCTAAAGCCTGTAGTTCCAAGAATTGGGAAGACTGAGGCAGAAGGATCATCTGAATCAAGCAGACTGAGGCTGTGGTAGCCATGAGCATGACACTGCTATCGAGCCTGGGCAACAGAGTGGCATTGGTTAAAAAAATTTGAAGAAGTAGGATTCCATTTTTTGATATAAATTCCAGCCAAATCTTTCATTATTTCTTTCTCTTTTTTTCCTAAGTCGGGTTTTCACTTTGTTGCCCAGGCTGAAATGTAGCGGCATGCTCAAGGCTGTGGCAGCAAGGCCCTATAAGACTCAGGCGAACCTTCCGCCACACCCTCCAAGTAGCTGGAACTAGAGGCGTGCACCACCATGCCCTGCTAAGATTTTTATTTTTGTTGTAGAGATCTCACCAAATTGCCCCAACTGGTCTCGAACACCTGGATTCAGGCAATCTTCAAACCTTGGCCTCCCAAAGTGCTGGAATGACAGGCATGAGCCACCACAACTGGTCCTCTTTTTTTAATGTATGTTTTAACTGGGTGAGATGGCTCAATCCTGTCATCCCAGCGCATTGGCAGGCAGAGGCAAGAGGACTGCCTGAGCCCAGGGGTTCGAGACCAGACTGGGCAGCTTGACGAGACCTCAGTTATACTGAATAAAAAACTAAGCAGGTATGGTGGGGCATGACTGTATTTCCACCTATTGTAAGCTAAAACCTCTAGTTCCAGCTACTGGGAAGACTGAGGCAAAAGGATCTCTGAGTTCAGAACCAAGGGCTACAGTGGCCATGAATATGCCACTGCACTCCAGCA
>NW_007173490.1:0-922 GCF_000164805.1 Carlito syrichta | reverse complement strand
TCATGATTGTTTAGGGTTTCATAGAATTCATTATTGTAATTTCCATGCCTGATAAGAATGATGTTAACTTAATGGTTATTCACTGAATATGTAGCTTGAATAAAAGGCTAATTTTTGCATTAAAATAGGTAAGGAAAGTCAGGGAAAAAAGCATGTCAAACTGTCATTCATGACAACATCCTCAGAACTTTGACATCATAATGGGAGTGACCTTGACTACTGAGCAATCCTTAGGCTTCAAGCACTTGTGTACTGTGTTTTGCCAAATGCGGTAGACATGGTTGATTTCATTCCCAAAAAGTGAAGATAAGCATGTGTTCGCACCTATCCAAAAATTTCTCCAGAGATAAGAGACCACTCAAGAATCCTCTAAACGAGTTAGTCTTTTTTTTAAAGCAGTGTTTATTGAGAGGACCGAGACACTCCCAAACTGGGAGAGAACCTGAGGGGGTTGCTCAAGAGGTAGTCTTTTATTATTATGGTCTCAGTTTCTGGTTTGAGCTTGGTTATAGCACAAACAAATATTATTTTAGCACTTTCTTTAGTTTAGAAACTTTTGGATGTTTTAATATTGTGTAACAAACTTTGAGCAGTTTTTTCTACAGGATTTTAACATTACTTTTGCTAAGATAATGATCAGTGTTCCAGAATTTTCAATTATCTAAATGTTTATACTAATGCAGAGCCCAAATTCTTATACTTTGTAAATCTCCATGTTATTTTGGTTTATATATATTGGGACCCAAATTCTCTTTTTTCGGTGTGTCTCATTTTAAAAGGTTGGTGATTAAAAGTATCAGACTAATCGGATACTTTGTTGCAGAGTACAGCATTATGTCTTAGTACAGAAATACTAGGGGATAAATGGAAATACTCTTTTAAAAATATACATTGTGTTAAAATATAAAGGAATGTGATTTTA
>NW_007173489.1:0-856 GCF_000164805.1 Carlito syrichta | reverse complement strand
CAATTTTAAAAGAAATACAATTTATACATAAATATAATTATCTAAAAATGATTAAAAGTGCTCAGTCATTGCTTCTTAGCCTTTTGGCTAAGACTAAGTGTTGCATCTGCTCTTATTAGTTTAAAATGCTCAATTAAATCCACAGAAAGGAGACAAAGAGACCTTTGACAACAAATAGAAAACAGACACAAAAATGATTATTAATCTAAATATACCAATTGAAAATGAGAACAACCTATATGCACGAATTATAATACAGAGATTATTAATTAACATGGGTTTTTTTTAAAAAATACCCAACTCTATATTGTCTATAAGAAGTACACACTAATATAAACACAATTATAGTTTAAAAGTAATGAGAAAACCAGCCGGACGTGGTAGCGCATGCCTGTAATTCTGGCTACTTGGAAGGCTGAGGCAGAAGGATCACCAGAGCCCAGCAGATCGAGGCTGTGGTGGCCAGGAGCTGCCACTGCACACCAGTCTGGGCGACAACTCAAAAAAAAAAAAATGAGATATAACAAGCTATACCATGCTAGTATTAACCAACAGAAAACTGGAGTACCTATGGTAATTTTAGGCAAAGGAGACCAGAACAGGAAAATTATGAGAAATAAATAGGGTGTTATATAATGATCAAAAGACCAGTTATCCAAGAAAATGTAACAATCATAAATGGGTAAACATCCAACATGAGTACATCAAACTATGTGAGACAAAACTGAGAGAATTCTTCCACAAAGAATTATCACCAATTTTATACAATATGTGTATATTCCAGAAAATAGAAAAGCACTCATCCCCACTCATTCTATGAGAATAGTATTACTCTAATATCAAAACCAGATAAAGA
>NW_007173488.1:0-645 GCF_000164805.1 Carlito syrichta | reverse complement strand
TTCAGTTACACACCATTAAATATGATGTTACCTGTGGGCTTTTTATATATGAATTTTATCATGTTGAGGTTATATCCCTCTGTTCCTAGTTTGTTGATAGATTTTATCATGAAAGGATGCTTACTCTGCATCTATTGATATGATTATTTTTATGTTTTATTGTGTTTATATGATGTATCAGATTTATTGATTTGCATATGTTGAACCATCCTTGCACCTCAGGGGTAAATTCTGCTTTTTCATAGTGTATGATCCTTTTAATGTGCTGCTGGATTCCTTTTTCTAGTATTTCAGTGAAGATTTTTGCATCTATACTCATCAAGGATATTAGCCTGTTTTTTGTTTGTTTGTTTCTTGTGGTGTCTTTTTCTAGCTTTAGTAATGCTGGTAGTTATTAAAGGTGTTTAAAAATATTTCCTCCCCTTTTGTTGTTTGGAAGGGTTGAGAAGGATGGACATTAATTATTAAAATGCTTGATTGAATTCACCAGTGAAGCCTTCTAGTCCTGGGTTTTTCTTTGTTGAGAAACTTCTGACTTCTGATTCAATCTCTATATTAATTATAGTACTGTGTAGACTTTTTATTTCCTCATGAGTTAGTCTTGGCGAGTTGTAGGTTTCTAAGAATTTATTCATTTATTCTAGG
>NW_007173487.1:0-733 GCF_000164805.1 Carlito syrichta | reverse complement strand
TTATTGATTTGCATATGTCGAACCATCCTTGCACCTCAGGGGTAAATTCTGCTTTTTCATAGTGTATGATTCTTTAATGTGCTGCTAGATTCAGTTTTCTAGTATTTCAGAGAAGATTTTTGCATCTATACTCATCAAGGATATTAGCCTGTTTTTTGTTTGCTTGTTTCTTGTGGTGTCTTTTTCTAGCTTTAGTAATGCTGGTAGTTATTAAAGGTGTTTAAAAATATTTCCTCCCCTTTTGTTGTTTGGAAGAGTTGAGAAGGATTGACATTAATTATTAAAATGCTTGATTGAATTCACCAGTGAAGCCTTCTAGTCCTGGGTTTTTCTTTGTTGAGAAATTTCTGACTTCTGATTCAATCTCTATATTAATTATAGTACTGTGTAGACTTTCTATTTCCTCATTAGTTAGTCTTGGCAAGTTGTAGGTTTCTAAGAATTTATTCATTTATTCTAGGTTATTTAGTTTGTTGACTACAATAGTTTATAGTAGTTTCTTATTATCCCTTTTATTTCTGTGGCATTGGTTCTAATATACTTTCTATTGTTTCTGAATTCATTATTTGGAAATAGAAAGTGAAGTATCAACAAGACTTTATTTCATGCGGTATATATACAAAAACATGGGTAATTTGGGATTCTAATCTTACACAGTAAATTGCCTTTTCAATATCCATTTACATTTCTACAGAACAATAAAATATAGTACTGTTACAAAAATATTTATTTT
>NW_007173486.1:1853-3114 GCF_000164805.1 Carlito syrichta | reverse complement strand
CAGCCCGCGGGTTTGAGACCCACCTGGGCAGCGAGACCTCATCTCTACAATAAATCAAAAAATCATCCGGGCGTGGTAGCACATGCCTGTAATTCCGGCTACTTGGAAGGCTGACGCGGAAGGATCGCCGGAGCCCAGCAGGTCGAGGCTGTGGTGGCTGGGAGCGGCCACTGCACTCCAGTATGGGCAACAGAGTGAGACTCCAACTCAAAAAAAAAAAAGGGCAGTCTTACCAGAAAATAAAGTCAAAGAAATACAAATGACACTTTTTCTTTTTTGAGTTGAAGTCTCACTCCATCGCCGAGACTGGAGTGTAGTGTTTCTAAATCATCATGTGACCTTAAGTTTTTTTGGGTTTTGGAATGAGGGTATTTGTCAAGATGATATATAAGGATTTTTCCATATTTAGATTAATATAATTCCATGAAAAATTGTGTACAGCAGAAAAATATTAACTATCAAAAGCATTCTAAACTAAGAACCGAACCTAAAGAGGGAGCAAGGAGAACACAATTTGTCTTGAAATATTACTGCAAGTCTTCACTGCCTTTGATTACTTTCTGGAAATATGATGTCTGTGTAGCTGGCAGAATGGAAAGAGAAGCGAGGATGAAGCATAAAGAGTAGTATTTCTCCGTCTTATTTTGTATCTTCCTGAAAAATATCTGTACCAGTCCACACCGCCATCACCATCACCATGGCTGTCCCCCCCATGGCCACTGCTCTAACTGCTGCCTTAGCATCTCTCTGTCATATTATAAAAGCACCCCATCATTTTTTTCCTAAACAACACAATAACCCAGGCTAAAGAAAGAGACAGAATTTCTATGACTAATATAGCTTTTTCAAAGTCATAGTTTAAAAATAAAATAATATTCAATATATGATATTATGAGGCACTAAAGTAAGACGATTATTCATTTTAAGACAAGATGGGCTGCATTATATTTTACAGCTATCAGGAAGTATCACATTCCCAGACTTTAAGCTCCACTGTTATTGGTAAAAGAATGGGCATATAGACAATGGAACAGGATAGAGATTCTGGAAGCAAAACCTCAATTTCTCAACCAACTCATCTTCAACAAAGCCTCCACCAACAACCACTGGGGAGAGGAGAAACCTATTCAGTACATGATGTTGGGAAAACTGACCGGCCACATGTAGAAGATTGAAACAGGATCCCTACCTATTACCACACACACAAATAAACTCTAAATGGATCAAAGACCTAAAGTAAAACCTAAAACTATAAGAATCT
>NW_007173486.1:0-1086 GCF_000164805.1 Carlito syrichta | reverse complement strand
TCTTAAAAGATCTAAATATCGACCTTTCATATGACCAAGCAATCCCCTGTCTGGGAATATGCCCAGAAGAATTCAAATTACTCTATATGTTTATTGCCGCATTATTCACAATAGCAAAACCATGGAACCAACTGTGCACTGAAAGTGGACTGCATTTAAAAATGTGGTATATACACGATGGAATATTATGCAGCCATAAAGAAGGACAAAGTTATGAACTTTGCAGCAACTTGGATAGATTTTGAACCTATAATTCTCAGTGATCTTATTAAAGAAACAAAGATCTGAATATTACATATAGTCACTCACAAGTGGATCCTGGACATTTATCATAATACTATAAGAAAGGAATTGTTAGTAGCAGGATACTGCTGAGGAGAAGGGCACATAACATCGATAAGGCTACCTGATCTCAAACCAGAAAAAGTGGGGATCAAAGGGAGGCCCAAACTTTACCCATACAGTGACCAGTTATCCTGAATTGTACCCCATACCTTTAAAATAAAAATAAATATTTTTGTAACCATACTCTATTTTATTCTTTCAAGAAATGTAAATGGATATTGAAAAGGCAATTTACTGTGTAAGATTAGATCCCCAAATTACCCATGTTTTTGTATATATACTGCATGAAATAAAGTCTTGTTGATACTTCACTTTCTATTTCCAAATAATGAATTCAGAAACAATGGAAAGTATATTAGAACTAATGCCACAGAAATAAAAGGGATAATAAGAAACTACTATAAACTATTGTAGTCAACAAACTAAATAACCTAGAATAAATGAATAAATTCTTAGAAACCTACAACTTGCCAAGACTAACTCATGAGGAAATAGAAGGTCTACACAGTACTATAATTAATATAGAGATTGAATCAGAAGTCAGAAATTTCTCAACAAAGAAAAACCCAGGACTAGAAGGCTTCACTGGTGAATTCAATCAAGCATTTTAATAATTAATGTCAATCCTTCTCAACTCTTCCAAACAACGAAAGGGGAGGGAATATTTTTAAACACCTTTCATAACTACCAGCATTACTAAAGCTAGAAAAAGACACCACAAGAAACAAACAAACAAAAAAC
>NW_007173485.1:0-827 GCF_000164805.1 Carlito syrichta | reverse complement strand
CCAAGATGCTGGAATATTTTCTTTTCAATATTTAAAGCAAACAAGGAAAGAAAGGAAGAAAGAAAAGAAAAGAAACAGGAAGAAAGAAAATAAAATCTGCCTTTTGGTTAGCTCAAGAATCATTAGTGTACTTTTGCAGAACATTATAAAAACAATAATTATCATGACAGCTATATCCATTGGGCTGCCAGGCAGCTGTGATCAGCATTTCACATTTAATCCTCACAATAACTTTATGTGGTAGATAATACCATTACCCCATTTTAACATGAGGAAACTGAGGCACAGAGAGGTTCTATAACTTGTCCTAGGTCAGTAAACTGCTAAGAAGCAAAGTTGGAATTTGAAGTCAGAAACACAAAGTCTGTGCTTACCCTGAATGAAGAAAAGGGATTTAAAAGAGCTGCTACTTTAACCTTGATTCTGAGAGGACCAAATACAGAAATGCCTTTGTAACCTTCACCTTCTTTATCTCAGAGAGCCTCTATAAGAACTACAGTTTCTCTTTTTATTTCTTTTCCCTAATCATTTCCCGTAATTAAATATTTAACTAGTCCATGGTCATAGACACTTAAGAGATTTAAACCCATGCTGTAGGTGACATCAGAGAAAATGGTGGAGTAGGGACACCTGAAGATCCATCCCTTTGTAAAAGCAACCAGAAAAAAAAAAAGCAGCAAAAATGGGCCAGAACCAACTTGTTCAGAACTCAGGAAATGTAACCAAAGTCTTAACAGCATTTATTAACCCAAGGGGCATTTATTCAAGAAACTTTCTGTAAGAACAGTGAGATTTGTGTTGTTTTAACTTGCCCTAGACCATTTTTT
>NW_007173484.1:0-1260 GCF_000164805.1 Carlito syrichta | reverse complement strand
CAACTAGGCAGTTAGCTAGCTATTTAAGTCAGCTAGCTAGACAGCTAGATAGCTTGTTTTCTAGCTAGTTATGTCAGCAAGATAGCCAACTAGCTAGTCTGCTCGCTAGTTAAGTCAGCTAGCATATCAGCTAGTTACTTAGCTAACTAGTCTGCTAGCAACTCAGCTAGCTGGCCAGCTAACTAGTAGGCTCACTCGCTTTCCATCACATCAGTTAACAAGTTGGTTCACTCACCTGCCATTCGGTCAGCAAACTAGTTGGATCACTCGCCACCCAACATGTCAACTATCTTGCTGGCTTGCTCGCAGGCCAACAGGTCAGCTAATTAGTTGGTTTGCTCTTCAGCCTACTAGTAAAGTCAGCTCACCAGTTATTTCACTGGCCTGCCAAGCAGTTAAGGCAGCTCACCCATCAGCGCACTCACCAACTAACTAGTTAAGTCACCTCACCAGTTGGCACACTCGCCAGCCAACTAGTTAAGTGTTCTGACCAGTCTGTTCACAAGCCAGCCGACTAAAATTAGCTGACCAGTCACCTCAACTGCCAACCGACTAGCTAAGTCAGCTGACCAGTTGACTCACTTGCCGGCTGACTAGTTAAGTCAGCTGACAAGTCGGCTCACTCACCAGCCAACTAGTTAAGTCAGGTGACCAGTCTCTCATTTGCCGACAGACTAGTTAAGTCAACTCACCAGTCGGCTCTCTCACCTGCCAAGTAGTTCATTCAACTGACAGGTCAGCTGGCTAACCAGCCAGCTAGTTAACTCAGCTAACCTATCGCCCAAGTAGTCGGCCAATTTGTCAGCCGACAAGTTTGGTCAGCTAATTAGTCGACTGACAAGTTAGGTCAGCAAACTAGCCTGCCAGCGATTTAAACAAGTTGTCCAACTAGTTGTCCAATTAGTCAATCAACTAGTTAACCCAGTAACTAATATGCTGACTACTCGGTCAAATTGCTAAGCCAGCTAACAAGTTGGCCAAGTAGTCAGTCAATGTTTTAAACCTACTAACTTGTCAGATGACACATCAGCCAACAAGTTGTCACATAGCTAACTTGTTAACCAACCAGCTAAGTCAGCTAGTTAACTCATTTGCCAACTAGTTAAAACAGTTATCTAACTCATTGACCAACTAGTTAAGTCAGCTAACTATCTCATTAGCAAACTAGTTAAGTCAGCTAGCTAAGTAAGCTAGCTTACTAGCTAAGTCAGCTAACTAAGCCAGCTAGCTCACTAGTAAGCTAACTATTTAAGTCAGCTA
>NW_007173483.1:0-782 GCF_000164805.1 Carlito syrichta | reverse complement strand
CAGATCATCCAGTCTCCAGCCCATCCACTGCACTGTGTGGACTGTCACTGGTGCCTCCTCTATGTGACTTCCACGTGACTCTGCAAACTGGCCACAGACTAAAGCCCAAGTAGCAAATAATACAGAGCAGTGGTGCTCAACCCAGGCAGCCCATTAGAATCATCTGAACTGCTACAATGTCTCCATGCCCAGGCCCTACTTAGACCCGTTAAAGTCTCTGGGGGAGCTCATGGGAACCCAATCTTCAGAGAATTAAGAGCTTGCCAGGTGGTTCCAATGAGCTGTCAAGATCAGAAAGAGAACCCAACTTGGTAGAGAACCTCAACCAAACATCCTGGAAGAATATGGACTGCATTTGCCAAACAAATAAGTTTCATCACTATTCCTAACAAAATGCAATAAAAGCGCTCATGTAAAGCATTTAGGACTGATGAACCAAAATGAATTATTGGAAGAGGGGAAATCCTAAAAATGACATAAGTGTGCCTTAAACATTTCACTGGAACCTCAACATACAGTACTTTCATTCAGGGTCAATGTCTCATATAAGGTCAAGGCACTCCCTCTGAGCACGAATCCCTTACTTGGCATTCTATGTCATTTTTCTCACCCAAGCAGAATTCATGATATCTCATCTCTGATTTCCAGTTACAGGGAAGGGGAGTCTTATCTTTCACGGCTGCTTTACTCACACTTAACTCAGCAGAATTAAAGCGTTTACCATTTGACCTGCGACTCTTTCCAAATATGCAACTTATCTTTACACAGAAACAACTTTTCCG
>NW_007173482.1:0-785 GCF_000164805.1 Carlito syrichta | reverse complement strand
CCTCCCTTCACCCCAAGGGGGGTAGCTAAAAATAAACTGCCCTGGTTTTCCTGGGGCCTGAACCTACTAATGATTGAAAAGGAAAGCTCAAGCCTTTTATCTCCCAAATTTGCCTGTATATAATGGTTCACCCACACTTAAAGGTCTTTATTAGTGATAGATAATTTAAAATTTTAATCCTGGCCATGATTGACAACAATAACAAAACACCATCTTAAAAAATACAAAAGTTGGGCTTATCCTGTAAAATATTAATGCTTAGGCTGGAAGCTGCACACTGCCAGGAGGTAAAGAGCTGTTTCCTGGGCCCAGCCCAGTTTACATAATCTCCCAAGTTTGACTTTGATCTGAAGGGAGCAAACACAAACTGTTTGAAGGCATTTAGAGGCAATGATTTATTTACAATCAACATTCTTCTTATCATCAGTTGTAAAACACAAGTCAAATTATCCCACCAAGTTTTTTTGGTAAATAACTTTTTTTCTTTCTAACAACCTTATTAGACCTCATTACTACCATAAATTCTCCAGACAGACATTCACAATTATATCTGCACATGCAGAGTTCCCAAATAGCACACATCTGTATTCAAAATGACTGTAAAAAGTGACCACCCTCCGTGTAGAAAATGGTCAATGTGCTAGATCAGCAAAGGAAATTCAGACTCTGAGAAAGTTGTAAATGAGCAGATTTCTTTGACTATTTAGCTTGGTGGAGATGGTCACAGGTAAAAGTTTTCTGTGACTAGATTTCATTTTTGCCTAATCACTGCAAAATGTACTTTG
>NW_007173481.1:0-746 GCF_000164805.1 Carlito syrichta | reverse complement strand
CAAGAAAGGAAAAGTACAAATTGATAAACATAGGTAGAAAAATTTTAAAAAAAAAAAAAAAAATCAGTATATCAAATCCAACAACATATAACAAGAATTATAATCCACAACCAAGTGGGGCTTCTTTCACTTGGACTGGTTCCACATTTGAAAGTCAACTAATATAATCTATCAATTGACAGGATAAAGTAAGACAACATATTACCATACTAATAGATACATTTGATAAAATCCAATATCATTCATAACCTAAACTCAGCAAACTAGGAATAGAGAAGAACTTCTTTAACTTGATTTAAAAAAAAATACAGGAGAAAAAAATGATAGCGAATGTTAGACATTATGCTAAGTTAAATCAACTACATGTAAAAAGATTAATTCCACTTATATAGGGTGGTAGGGGTTGGGGAAAAGAGTAATAAAGGCAATATAGTTTTATAGGTTCAAAGTTTTTATTTTGTAAGATGAAAAGCATTCTGTGAGTGTATGTTGATTATGATAGCACAACAATGCAATTCAGAATTGTTTACAACAATGAAAATTGTTGTAAATGCATAATACCATTGAAAGGTACACTCAAAAATAGTTAAGATGATAAATATTTTAATGTTAGGAGTATTTTATCAGAATGCTTTTTAAAACTCTAAGAAGAAACATGGGTAAGCCAGTATTACCTTGGATTTAGCAAAGGATTCTTAGATATGATGCAAAAGCACAAGCCACAAAAGAAGCAAGTACATAAATTG
>NW_007173480.1:0-858 GCF_000164805.1 Carlito syrichta | reverse complement strand
GAGACCAACCTAAGAGTAATTGGGATTCCTGAGGCAGAAAGAGAAACAGAAGCCACACTGGAACAAACATTTCATGAAATCATTCAAGAAAACTTCCCTCATCTCATTAAGGATGAAAAAATTCAAACACAAGAGATTCAGAGAACCCCTGCAAGACAACAAATGAGAAGACCAACTCCCAGACACATAATAATTCGCCTAAACAAAGTAGCTATGAAAGGAAAAATACTAAAGGCAGCAAGAGAAAAAGGCCAGACTACCTACCAGGGAAAACCAATTAGAATAGCAGCAGATTTATCCCCAGAAACCCTTCAGAACAGGAGATCCTGTAGCCCTATCTTCAAAGTTCTAAAAGAGAAACAATTTCAACCAAGAATAACCTGCCCAGCCAAACTAAGCTTCATTAGTGAGGGATAATTGAAATCTTTTCGAGACATCCAATCCCTACGAACCTACGCCGCCACCAGACCACCTCTACAAGAAACACTTAAGAAAGTACTGAACACAGAAGAAAAAGAAAAAAGAACAACAGCATTCTTCACAAGAGTACAGGCAAAAGATTAAAAACACACATGAACCAACTCCATAAGCCAAAGAAAGACAACAAATAAACAGGAGCAACTCTGTAAGAACCTTATGACAGGGATAAACTCTTGCATTTCAATTATTAGCCTAAATGTGAACGGAATAAGTGCACCACTGAAAGACATAGAATGGCAAAATGGATAAAATATCATCAGGCAACAATCTATTGCCTTAAAGAGACTCACCTCACTAGAAAGGACACCCACAGACTCAAAGTAAGAGGATGAGAAACAAACATTCAGGCGAACGGCATACAAAAGAAAGGAGGAGTAG
>NW_007173479.1:0-736 GCF_000164805.1 Carlito syrichta | reverse complement strand
ATGAAGCAGGAATCTGGGTAATGGGAGTCTCATATACAGGAAACTTCATGACTCTGCGAAGGATGAATAAGGAATCTGAACAACATGGGTCTCAATACCGAAAATCTACAGTGCATCTTGCTAAGGACTAAACAAGATCAATGCTTCGAGCACCCCTCATGTTTTAGAACTATTTGTTATGTAGATATTACGAATCAATCATTCCTGGACTCCAGAAACACTCTGGTACTCTTGATAGTTGTAAACGAGAATCTGGCACAAGAAGTCCATTTAGATACTCGGAACCTCTGAGTCCAGATACAGTACACTAGAAATTCTCTCGGATTTTTTGTATGTAAGCTCTGACCTCAGTGTTACCTCGTACTCCAGAAATTTCAGTGGCTCCGCTGTTCCTTATTTGGACTTTGGGTTTAGGTTTTCAAGTTTTTTTAGAGATATTATTGGGAGGGAACGAGGAAGCTTAGATTCCACGTCCCCAGGCATATTCTTGTCATCTTTCTATGGGTATACAAGAGTTTGGACTTCCAAGCCAACAGGAAACATCTCATCGTTTTGCTTAGAACAAAATAGGAATCTTGGTCACTGTGTCCCTTGAAAGTTTCTACGGGCTTTACTAAAGAGGAATCAGGAAACTCGGTTTCCATGTAACTTTGCTAAATTATCCGTGACTTAAGGCAGTGCTCATACCTAGGAAACGACAGAGACTTTAGCAAATGCAAATCTGGAATCTGGGAGT
>NW_007173478.1:0-794 GCF_000164805.1 Carlito syrichta | reverse complement strand
GTATATGACTCTTATTCTATATTACTCAATTTGATATGTCAGTGTGTAAAAAGTTTTGTGTCTAATTTTATGAGTGATCTTGGTTTGTATCTTTCTTTTGATGTCTTTATCTGGTTTTGATATTAGGGTAATACTATTCTCATAGAATGAGTGGGGATGAGTGCTTTTCTATTTTCTGGAATATACACGTATTGTATAAAATTGTTGATAATTCTTTGTGGAAGAATTCTCTCAGTTTTGTCTCACATAGTTTGATGTACTCATGTTGGATGTTTACCCATTTATGATTGTTACATTTTCTTGGATAACTGGTCTTTTGATCATTATATAACACCCTATTTATTTCTCATAATTTTCCTGTTCTGGTCTCCTTTGCCTAAAATTACCATAGGTAATCCAGTTTTCTGTTGGTTAATACTAGCATGGTATAGCTTGTTATATCTCATTATTTTTTTTTTGAGTTGTCGCCCAGACTGGTGTGCAGTGGCAGCTCCTGGCCACCGCAGCCTCGATCTGCTGGGCTCTGGTGATCCTTCTGCCTCAGCCTTCCAAGTAGCCAGAATTACAGGCATGCGCTACCACGTCCGGCTGGTTTTCTCATTACTTTTAAACTATAATTGTGTTTATATTAGTGTGTATTTCTTATAGACAATATAGAGTTGGGTATTTTTTAAAAAAAACCCATGTTAATTAATAATCTCTGTATTATAATTCGTGCATATAGGTTGTTCTCATTTTCAATTGGTATATTTAGCTTATAATCATTTTTGTGTCTGTTTTCTATTTGTTGTCAA
>NW_007173477.1:0-907 GCF_000164805.1 Carlito syrichta | reverse complement strand
TAACTACTTCAGTCAGCTGTTTAGCTAGGTAGCTAGCTAGTTAATTCAGCTAAATAAGTGAACTGTCTAGCCAGTTGGCTAGCTAGGTAGGGAGGTAGTTAAGCCAGTTGGCTATCCAGCTGTCTAGTTGGTTAATTCAGCTAGTTAAGAGAAATGGCTAGCTAACAGGCAAGGTAGGTGGCTTGCTAGTTAAGTCAGCTAGATAGCTACCTGGTTAGGTAATGATGTCTTCGAGTTAAGTAAGCTGACTATCCAACTGGCTAGCTGGTTAAGTCAGGTAGTTTAGTCAGCTGTCTAGCCAGCTGCCTAGGTCAGTATCTAGCTACATAAGTCAGATTGCTAGCCAACAAGTTAGCTGTTCAAGTCAGCTAGTTAAGAGAACTGGCTAGCCTGCTGGCTAGGTAGATAGCTAGATAGTTAAGTGAACTGGCTAGCCAGCTTGCTAGCTTAAGTCAGCTAGATAAGTCAGTTGGCTAGCCAGCTTGCTAAATAGGTAACCAGCTAGTTAAGTCTGTTGACTAGCCTGCTGACTAGCTAGTTAAGTCAGCTATATAATTCAGCTGGCTTCCCATCTATCTTCTAGGTACCTAGCTAGTTAAGTCAGCTGGATAGCCAGCTGGCTAGCTGGTCAAGTACCCTAGTTAAGTCAGTTCACTAGCCGGCTGTTTAGCAAGGTAGCTCGGTAGTTAAGTCAGCTGGCGTGCCAGCAGGATACATAGGTAGCTAGCTAGTTAAGTTAGCTGGCTTCCAGCTGACTAGTTAGGTAGCTAGACAATTAAGTCACCCTGCTACACTGGTGGCTAGCTAGTTAATTCACCTAGTTTATTCAGTTGGCTAGAAAGCTGGCTATCTATATAGCAAGCTAGTTGCTTCAGCTGACTAGCAAACAGGCCATCTATTAAGTCAG
>NW_007173476.1:0-633 GCF_000164805.1 Carlito syrichta | reverse complement strand
TCAAAAATATACCATCAGATTGAATTTCTATTGAGAAGACAACTTCATTGACTACTGGAGTTTTGTGATGGCATCATCTTCCAATTAACCATGATAGCACTGTTGGTCAGGTGCATAGAGCTGGGCCTCTTCAAACACTGCATGTCCTCGGCCCTTGATGAGCCAGATGCTTATTTACCTCTTCTTTCTCCAACACACCCTGTGCCTTTGCCTCGAATTCTCTCTGTTGACTTGAAGCCAATCCAGTGCAGTGGAAAGGGCAGCCAAACTTCCCCACATTATCCTCTGAGTAGCTGGAGGCCAAGTGCCCTTCAGAGATTGGTGACCATGAGCTCAGAGGCAATGTGGAAGACAAAGTAAGTGATGTGTCTGTGATATAGCAAGAAACAGAGGGGTTGTGTGTTTTCAATTGTGGATCACAGACTTTTATCCTATTCACATATGTGCCTTTAACAGGGTTATCCCACCCTACTTTCCTAAGAGTGGGTGTGCCCTTTCTCTGGGGCCTGTGGGGTGGACTGGACTTGACTTATCCCAGGAGGCAGCATCTTCATACATCCTGATACCATGTGGCATGTGGTCCAGTCTCCCCTTTTACCAAAGTTGCGGTCTCCTGGGACCCATCTCTTGTAA
>NW_007173475.1:1941-3260 GCF_000164805.1 Carlito syrichta | reverse complement strand
AAAAGTCATATATAACTAACATCTCATAAAAATGTGTATGCATTTTTTGGCACCCTCTGTAGCTGTAGCATAAGGCTGTTATGGAGATTAAAATGTGATGCACATAAATTTTGGAAGACAGTGTTAATTATATAGTGTGTTTTAAATATTAGGTTTTGATCATTATTGTTTACAAACAATAATTTATGAGACTGTATTAAATGTCTGCTATGTGGGAAAGATGTGCATAATATTTTATATGTCATGCCCATTAATTATTGAATATGCATATTTGCATGAATATTGAGTGTAACAAATTATCATATAAAATGTGTTTACTTTTTATTCTTAAAATGCAAATATTTCACTTGAAGATTCTTAGATCCTATGATTTTTAGATTTGAAATTTCAATCGTACTTTTTGTTTTGCATAATAAATTATGAGTATTGTCTTCTTTACGGGATTAATGCAAAAGTTTGATAACACTTTTGATACTTGACTGTGGAAGTTGTCTGCTAGTCACCTTTCAACCTTGCCAGTTATCCAATCAGCTTAAGAGCATTTTAATGTACATATGTGAGTCCTCAGAATTTTAAAGTAGAAAAGAAAGCAGGTCATGCGACATTCTTAAGAGGCATTCAATGGTGACTCTTGAAATGATAAAATTAGAGAAAGTTCAGATTACCTATTGGGGAAAACCAATCAGAATAGCAGCAGACCTATTGGCACAAACACTACCAGCAAGAAGGGACTGGAGTCCAATATTCAAAGTCCTCAAAGATAAACAATTTCAACCAAGAATTTCCTATGCAGTCAAGTTCAGCTTTATCAGTGACAGAGAATTAAAATCTTTCCCAGACTTCCAATCCTTAAGAGATTATGTAGCTCCCAGACCAGTTCTACAGGAGACACTTTAAAAGGTATTAAGCACAGAAGAAGGAAAACAAATAATTACCACACACTTCCCAAGAGAACAATAGAACACAGAATCAACAGAGAATACATCATAACAACAAACTTGAAAACACACACATTCATCAACCCAAAAGCTAAAAGGAAACAGGCAAACAACATTAAAAAAAACTTATAATCATCTCATGAGAGGGACAAGCAATCACATTTCAATAATCAGCTTGAATGTAATTGGACAAAATGCACCTCTGAAAAGACACAGAATGACAAACTGGATAAGAAACCATGACCCAATTATTTGCTGCATCCAGGAAATTTATCTCACCACAAGGGACACACACAGACTCAAAGTTTAAGGATGGAAAATGAGTTTCCAGGCAAATGGATCACAAAAAAGTCAGGAGTCATAATTTTAATATCAGAAAAA
>NW_007173475.1:0-1234 GCF_000164805.1 Carlito syrichta | reverse complement strand
TTTTAGCAGAAGAATCCAAATCACCAAAATAAGAACCCATGACATAGAAGACAAAAATATCATAGAAAATATCAACAGAACAAAAAGCTGGATCTTTGAAAGAGTTAGAAAGATTGCTGGGTCCTAGCCAGAATGAGCAAGAAAAATAGAGAAAAAGTCCAAATAAACACAATCAGAAATACAAAAGATCAAATCACAACTGATCCCGAAGAAATGCAAAAGATTATCAGAGATTACTGTGTATGCCAATAAGGAAACAAACTTGATAACGTAAATGAAATGGAGGACTTTCTGACATCACACAACGTCCCCAGGTTTAAACAAGAAGATATTCAGACACTAAATAGACCTCAGGAAATTGACTCTGTTATAATAAAACTACCTTAAAAAAAAAATCCCTGGTATGGATGGCTTTCCAGCAGAATTCTACAAAATGTACATGGAAGAGCTGTTACCAATCCTACTAAAACATTCACAAAAAAAAGAAAGAAAGAAAATAAAATATTCCAGGCAATTGAGAAAGATGAAATTCTTCCCAAATCATTTTATAAAGCTAACATCACACTGACACCCAAACCAGGTAAAGATCCAGCAGAGAAAGAGAACTACAGACCAACATCCCCTATGAGCACAGATGCAAGAATCCTCATCAAGATGCTATCAAATTGGATCCAAAAACACATCTCAAAAATCATCCAGCATGGCCAGGTAAGTTTCATTCCCCGGATGCAGGGTTGGTTCAACATTCACAAGACTATAAATATAAATATGTCAACAGATGTAAAAAAGGAGAACCACATAATTATCTCATTAGATGCAGAAAAGCCTTTTGATAAAATCCATTATCCCTTTTTGATAAAAACCCTCAAACACCTAAATATAGAAGGAACATACCTAAAAATAGTAAGTGCCATCTATGATAAATTCACAAGTAACATATTGCTAAAAGGACAGAAACTGGAAACATTTCCCCTGAAAACTGGAAGAAGACAAGACTGCCCATTCTCACCCCTCTTATTCAACATTGTGTTGAAAGTCCTAGCTTGGGCAATTAGGCAAGAGAAGGAAATCAGGGGTATCCAAATAGGAAAAGAGGAAGTAGAGTTATCCCTCTTTGCTGATGATACAATCCTATACCTTGAAAATTCAAGAGGATCTGTCAAAACCTGCTTGTATTGATAAAGGACATTGGCAGTCTTGGGGTGCAAAATAATGTGGAAAAGACAGTTGCATT
>NW_007173474.1:0-700 GCF_000164805.1 Carlito syrichta | reverse complement strand
CACACACACACACAATGAAATACCTTGGCATCTTCCTAACCAGAGAAGTGACGAATCTTTACAATGAGAACTACAAAGCACTGCTCAAAGAAATCCAAGAAGACACAAACAAATGGAAAAATATCCCATGCTCATGGATAAGAAGAATCAACACTGTTTAGATGTCTATCCTACCAAAGGCAATCTACAGATTCAAGCCTATTAAATTATCAACACCATTCTTCTAAGACCTGAAAATGGCAATACAGAAATTCATATGGAAATAAAAATGATCACAAATAGCCAAAAGAATCCTTAGTAAAAGAAACAAAACAGGAAGTATCACACTTTCAGACTTCAGACTTTACTATAAGGCTACAATAATCAAAACAGCCTGGTAATGGTACAAGAATAGGCAGATAGACCAATGGAATGGGATAGAGATTCTAGAAGCAAAACCTCAATTTCTCAACCAATTCATCTTTGACAAAGTCTCCACCAACAACCAACTACTTGGGAGAGGAGAAGTTTCAGTAAATGGTGCTAGCAAACCTGGCTGATCACATGCAGAAGATTGAAACAGGACCCCTATATCACCATATACAATAATTAATTTCTAAATGGATCAAGACCTAAACGTAAAACCTCAGATATAAGAATCTTAGAAAATGCAGAGACGCCCTTATGGAAGTAGAAACTGGCAACCAATTCCTGATCAGAA
>NW_007173473.1:0-940 GCF_000164805.1 Carlito syrichta | reverse complement strand
AAACCACATTTAGATACCACCTACCCCAGTAAGAATGGTCATCTTTAATAAACAAACAACAACAGATGCTGCGAGGATGTGGAGAAAAAGAAACACTTCAAAAATGCTGGTGGGAATGTAAACTAGTGCAACCTCTTTGGAAGACAGTATGGCAATTTCTGAAAGAACTAGAAATTGACTTTCTATATGATCCAGCAATTCCCATCTTGGGAATTTACCCAGAGGAACTCAAATCAAAAATAAAGAACCAACCATGCTACCCAGTGAAGCTGGACTGCATTTAAAAAATGTGGTACATACACACAGTGGAATATTATGCAGCTATAAAGAAGGGCAAGCCGGGCTCGGTGGCTCAGCCTGTAATCCCAGCACTTTGGGAGGCTGAAGTGAGTGGATTGCCTGAGCCTGTGGGTTCAAGACCCACCTGGGCAACTTGGTGAGACCTCATCTCTACGATAAATTAAAAAAAATTAGCCGGGGGTGGTAGTGCGCGCCTGTAGTTCCAGCTACTTGGAAGGCTGAGGCGGAAGGATCGCCGGATCCCAGCAGGTTGAGGCTGCAGTGGCTGGGAGCAGCCACTGCACTCCAGTCTGTTGACAGAGTGAGACTCCAACTCAAAAAAAAAAAAAAAGAAGGGCAAACATAAAGACTTCTCAGCAATTTGGATGGATTTAGAGTCTAATTACTTTGTGATCTATCACAGAAACAAAGAACAAAGTACTATATATTCTTACTCATATATGGACCTTGAACAATTATCATAATACTATGAGAAGGAAATTGGCAGTAGTGGGAAACTGCCAGGGGTGGGAGGTGGGATTGGCAGTTGAGAAAAACTGCCAGGGGAAGGATAGGCACACCTCATCAACAAGGGTACCTGCATAATGAATATTTGTATACCTAACCCTGAATTGTACCCCACATCTTAAAATAAAAGCAA
>NW_007173472.1:0-1003 GCF_000164805.1 Carlito syrichta | reverse complement strand
CCTATCTGAATAAATTGTTCAATGTATTCAATTTTATTCAAAAATTGATTCAATTTTTTGATTATTTAACCAAAATTGATGAAGTTATCCATAACTATTATTTTCTTTTGGTTTATACTTAATTTGTCAGGAAATTCTGCAAATCCACTTTTAAGTCACTGCCAACTCTCAGGATAATACTGCTTTATCTTCTATCATTTGCATCTCTTAATGAAGAACGGTAGAAACTAGATAGCAAGTTTATTGCTAGTTCTTTTTTTTTTTCCCTGAAATGACATTGTTATAATCTGGTGAGTCTTATATAATTGACTTATAAATTATGCAATCACAGTAAAACTACTTAAAATATTTCTTTTATGATCATCAAACATCCTGAACTGTGTTCTTTAGTAAAGTCTTGAGAATAATATGTTCTTCTACGATTTTCAGTGGTGGGCTCTTGCTCAAGAATAAAGAACAAGCTCACAAATGTTAGCTAAGAGAAAGACTAAGCTAAATTCAGAGGGAATTCTTCCTTTAGATTTGGGGTTCCTTGAGAGTCTTAATGTCACCAAAACAAGTGCATTCTGCATAACAGAAGCCATATAAATATATCATTGGTCACCCAGTTTTTATTAATAATTGAAGTGTCATATTTTCAGAGTCAAGGGTAGCATTTATTGTTATTAATTTCTACATTGTAAAAATTTTTAATTTTGTTATCACATTGGACTAGTTTTCCTTTGAAATTGCAATTTTAGGACCTGTAGTTTATATGAGTTGATAATCATTCAAATGGATTATTTATTCATTTAGATAAATGTCAACTGGTTTTAATAATTTGCTATTATTGTTTATCTCAGGTTGTTTTGTCATCAGTGCTTCCTTACTATTTCATGTTTATCAAAGTTTTTCTTTAGATGCCCATAAAGCACTCCTGGAATTAGAATTTTCTCATAATTTTTAAGATATTTGGAAGCATTCAGAAATTAATTTGATCTCTTTGCTGCTTTGATATCCTACT
>NW_007173471.1:0-350 GCF_000164805.1 Carlito syrichta | reverse complement strand
CTCCAACTCAAAAAAAAAAAAAGAATGCAAATTTATTCTTTCCTTTCTCCTTTCTTTCCTTATTTTTTCTCCCTTTAGTTTTTTCTTTCTTTCTTTCTTTCTTGTTTTTTTTTTGAGTTGGAATCTCACTCTTTGTTGCCCAGGCTGGAGTGTAATAGTATGCTCACGGCCACTGCAACCTAGACCTGCTGGGCTTACATGATCCTTCCACCTCAGTCTTTCAAGTAGCTGGAACCACAGATGCACACCACCACACCCAGCTAGTTTTTGTGATTTATCGTAGAGATTATGTCTCACCGTGTTGCCCAGGCTTCGAGCCCCCAGGCTCAGGAAATCCTCTCTCCTCAGTC
>NW_007173470.1:0-302 GCF_000164805.1 Carlito syrichta | reverse complement strand
GGAGCCACTGGGTTTCCAAGGGGATCGGAGGGGCGGATGTCAGCCCCGGCAGTGTTGTTGTATCATCCTGTGTCTCTCCACCCTCACTCTGTCCATCCATACCCTAACATTTTTGGGGGTCCCACTGAGATATCTGAGATCTGTCTTTCTCTCTTTCTTATTTCCTAACTGGTGACCCTCTGTGGACTGTGTTGGAACCTGGGAGCAACTGAAGTTTCTGACTGAGGCTACACTTCAGCGTGCTGAAAGACCCCAGGGAAAAACATCAGGCCACTGTGGCCTGACTGGGTGAGGGACTAAGG
>NW_007173469.1:0-485 GCF_000164805.1 Carlito syrichta | reverse complement strand
CACCACCACCACCACCACCACCACCACAGAAACTCTAAGTATAAATTAATAAATTTGACCAACTGCATTATATTAAATCATCTGTAATTTTAGTGTGAACTAACATCTCTTCACTTCATAAGAGACTAAAGTGAGCATGGTAATTACTCCTATTGTGATAATGAAACCTTGTGCCTACAATGCAAGGGTGAGGCACTATCTTTTAACTGTCCCATGAATCTCCAGAGCTGGTGCTTCTGGAGGATAAACCTGCATCTTTCCCCTAACAATTCATATCAATTATATCCACACTGGATATAATATGTTATTTTGGTTTTTGTTCTTCCAAGGTTATTAATCAAATGGATAGCTATAATATTATACCATGCTAAATGTCAAAAGTCATATTTATTATAAAGCTTGGAGTAATATTTTTGTAAATCTTAAGGTGTTAATTTTTTTTTACAGCCTAGGTCTTTTGGATTGCAACAATAGTTGATAAATAG
>NW_007173468.1:0-825 GCF_000164805.1 Carlito syrichta | reverse complement strand
GAGGACTCGTATAACCCAGATTCCTTATTTTTAGCAACAGCCGTGCAATTACCTCTATATGAATACTCCTGTTCACAGATACATGTGTCAAAAGCTTGATTCTTGTTTAGAACTTAGGAAGACGCCGTATAGTTTTTGGAGATTGAGAAAACATGTTACCCACATTCCTTATTCTCTCTTAGGAAAAGTCAGTGCATTTGCCTGTATATGAGGATTTTATTTCCCTAGTTTATGCTTCAAAAACCCAAATTACTGTTTAGCTCTTAGCAAGAAACACTGAAGATTTATTGGGATGGAGGACACATGTAAACCAGACTCCTTATTCTCCTTTAACAATGGACAGTGGAGTTTCCTGAATATGAGGGCTCCCATTATCCTGAATCCTACTCCCAAAACATGAATGGTGGTTATCTCTTAGCATGACGATCTGTAGGATTTTGGGATGGAGGCCACGTGTAACCAAGTTTCCTTATTCTTCCGTAGCAACTGGCCATGTAGTGTTCTGTATATGAGGACTCCCATTACTGAAATTCCTGCTTCATTCTCAGCAAGTCGCCGAGATATTTCCTGGTGACCTAGAATTCCAGTTGCTTGAATATCAAGAGAAAGATTCCCATAAAGTTCTTGAGGAATTGGAACCCAAGATTTCTGGTCGCTTTTCAAAAGACACACTAAATATATGGCGACTTAGAAGCCCAGATTGCTGATTAAACCTTATCAAGAGACTTTTTAGATTTAGGTTACTGAGAACTCCAAGAAACGGATTCCCTTTCTGTTCGCAGCATGATGCCCTGAATTTCAATGTCCATGTGGATTCCAAAACGG